>NW_011967069.1:52378-78369 GCF_000949405.1 Vollenhovia emeryi
AGAGAGAGAGAGAGACGCGTCGCGTCGCGTCGCGTCGCCCCCTCGATTCCAGGTCGCAGCACCGCACCTGATACGCGATCCGTTACACGTCGCGCAAAGTAGCCGAGTAATAGGAATCGGATACCTCGGCCGCGGCTGCGCCGTATACACTTCGATCGCCGCTACGTCGGCCGACTGTACTACGACCACGAAGAAGGGTTGCGCGCGCGGCGCGCGCTCGCGGCAAATCACCTTTGACCCAGATTAGAGGCGCACCACTTCGCCGGCGCGCGGACGGGGGATGCCGCGCGGGTATATTAAACCCGACGCGATATTCGGAATTATGCGCGTTGTGGCGCAGCCCGGCCCTATTATAAACGGCGCGTCTCTCCTTCGGCGGCCGTTCCCGTCTTTCTCGTCCCCCACGAACGCGCTCGTCCACCTGGCGTGTCGAGCGAGGAGTCAAGATTCCTTCAGCTTGTCGACACGTTCTGTCTACTCTTTCCACTTTGCTTCCGACATCTCTTATCTCGACCCCACCCCTCTCCCCGTCTCCTCGTCTCGTAATCGCCCTTTCCTCGAAGGGCTAAAGCCAACGGCACGCGATACTATTCTTCCCACCGGATTGCCTGCGAGAGCCAATCAATTTAGCTTTAAGGGGATCCTAAAGCCGTCTGTTTTATCGACATTCTTTGTTGGAAGTAACCTTTTAATTGACTTTATAGAAATGCAAAACTCTTTTACGGGATTAAAGTACGCAGCAAAATCTAGACTATGCCGATCGACTTTATGAGTTTACCGAAAGTAAAGTTTACGCGCACTCGGTGAAATCGGTAACATCAGTCACGTCAGCCGCGCTGGTGACACTTGCAAGCGCCACGTTGTGTCAGAAATATGAAAAGAACGTTCCCCGCACCACTGCCTGGTCGACCAAGACGACGACGACGACGTTTCTTAAATGAAAATTTCACAATTCGGACTTTGCATTGCAATATCTCCACTCATGGAGCTCGTAAGAGAAAAATAAAAACACTTTTATTATGCAAATTGAACCCAAGCTATCGATTGAGTTCACTTAGAAGTTTATCGGATCAGCCTTTGTTAAGATCCGAAAATCTGAGAGCTGTCAACTTGCATATCAACTTGCATGTCAACTCGCGTAAACTACACGGTCGGTCTCGTGTGCGCGGTTCTAGCAACGCTTACCATATATGTACTTTGTGCGAGACACTACCGTGTCTCGTGATATCGAAAACGAAAATAAATAAAAAATTTTACTAATTTTTGGTACACTTGACGACAATATTTGCTTGATACAAGAATTCTACAACAAATATATACAAAATGAGACCAGCATACTCTAGAGACAACACATAAGAACAATATCGTGCAATTAGAACTAACAATAAGATTAATAGCCTAGAAAAAAGCAAGTTCTAATAAAAGCAAGTCCAGAAATTCAAGTCTAGGAGAAGAGAAAAAGAACAGTATGGCGTGTAAAAATAGTTGCAGGCTTTTTCGAGAGAGGTCGCTGCCAAACATCTGTCAGATTGTCAGTAAAGCCATGGGGTTGACGATGCTAGAATTCGATCCATAATCTCGGTCTGAGTAATATGTAGCTAATAAAGTTGCTGTTTTTTCGTAAAAGTTGTAAATTGATTGGCTATGAAATTCTCGGACCGAATTCTAGCATCGTGAATACGAAGTCATATAACACCGGCTTGAGATGACATCTGAAGCAGAACTTGGAATTAAAAATGTCGATAATTGATGTTTCTAATTCCGTCTCCTATCTTATCGACACTGATCCAGTTCGCCAGCGGCTTTAGGATCCCCTCCCGATCTAGAGCTCTGTATCCTTATTGGTTCTCGTGAGCAATCAAATAGGAAAAATAGTATTCTGTGCCGTTGGCTCAAGGCGTCCCAATGGACTCGAAATGCAGAACGACGCCAAAACTGTTCCTTCAAGAGGAACTCGTTCTTTATTTGGTCAACACACGGTTCTTTCTAATCGTCACGACGAAATAAAAATCCGTGAAAACGATGAAAACCTGCAGCTGACACCATAAAAATTTCATTTATGTGTATCGAACTTCTAAGCATAATTTCAACGAACGATGACCATTGCGTGGGAAGAACGGGAGCGAAGGTGGAGAGCATTTTAGGGACGAGAGAAACTTCGGCGGGAGCTAATAACTTCCGAACTCGCGTCTTCGCCGCGCAATGAGAGGGAACGCCGAGACGCGTTGGCGAAACATTAATTTCAAATCGTGGATAAATGTTTGCTCGGTCGGTCGTGCTCGGGTTACAGGGAGGGTGGCTGCGCCAGAATAAGCCGGAAGGGCCTTAACGCCGAGGCCACCGCGAAGGGACGGTGTTGCTTACGGTGGCGGCGGCTATTGGGAACTGGGGAATCGTACGTCCTCGGAGAAGATGGCAAAGGGCGGCCAGGGAGGTGGGAGGAGGGGGAGGTAAAGAATAGTATTACGTGCCCTGGGTGCCAACTCTTCGGGGTGGTTTATGTGGAACAATCGCAAGAGCGAGCCATGCGCCCGCGTCAGGGGTGGCTTTCGGGGAAGCTGTTAATGGCCGGTACCTTCGGAATACACGACGGGCGCCCGAGCTTCTCTAAACACAACCACAATGATTGAAATGGAGCCGTGTTTGCGAGCTGTCCTGTTCCCCCTCCCGCATCTTCTGGATTAATTCGAGGGTTATTATTTTCTTCCCTCGTACGGCAGATACGTCAGACCGATGTGACATAATGAGATACCGATGTAACATGCTGTATCCTGATGTTGGCTCTTTATGAAATTTCGCTGTTACGCTAACCGTAGGAAGAGTCATCGTCACCTACTGAAATCACACGGTGCAATAAGAAAGAGATGTAAGACGCCCATAAGTCGGCGCTGCGACACGCGAGAGCGCACCGTCAACAGCGAAATATTTCGAGCAAGTAGGTCGTAAGAACTCCTAATTAAACGTCCGAAAATACGCCCGGCGCGAGTATTTCGGGATGGAGCGGTGCGTGAGCGACGTCGAGAAAAGATGTCGAGTTCATTGCACGCCGACCGGCCGGCGGTAAATGTCTCCGGGATTTGCTTCGTCACCGACGCAGACGCGAAGATACTCTCTGTGCGATTTCTGCGGCGCGTTAAAACGACGTTACGGCGCGGTGCGCTTATCGTAAAGCAATGCGGCCGCTCCGCGGAATCTCAGTTCCTGTCTCTGGACGACGCGATTTCGTCAAGCGCGCGCGTGTCTGTCCGTCTCGATCGAGATCCGCCGTTTGATACGACGAATTTACCGAAAAGAATAGTCGGATGGAGACATTTCGCCCGACAGCGAAAATGAGACAAGTAGCGCGTGCTTTTGCGCGGCAGCCATTCGTAGATATGCATGGACCAAAAAATCTCGCGTAATTACATTTGCAGAGCTGCGGCGGACAATGCGGCTTTATCGAGCCGATCCCCGGCGTTCGGTGATCCGCGGCTCGAATCCGTATCGCATGTGTTTAAGGAATGGCGCAAACGAAATTTAGTTAACGGCACGTTTGAGTCTCTGCCAAGAAAAGCTCGTTTGTACGATATATCTTGAAGTTATCCACGCGAGCCCGTCACATTACACGGCATGCATTTGATCAATAATAAATCAAGTTCAACGTTTAATTATGCAGAAATGTTTTCATGTCACATCGTGACAACATTATCTAATAATTTATTTATAAAAACAATGTCGTAGGTATCTTTCGTTGGATGTTCGCAGCGGCGAGGCCCGCGAGTGAAATAGACAAAGAATTAAACTTGAGCCAAATAAAGCCGCGGCCGAATAGAGTCACGTAAAATTCGTACCGCAGCGTTGTAAAAATGTGTGACTTGGGGACGAAATCGAAGGTTCGTTTCGTCTCCACAAAAGTTCTCTTAACTTTCTCAAGAACGCAATCTGCAGTTTGCGCGAATTCTCAAAAAGTTTCGATCGAACCTGTTTGCATAATGTTAAGCAGAACTTTCCACATGCCTCAGAGAACTTCATACGCGCTTTTTTTCTATTAAGTAAACTGCAAATTCTCGTTTTCCGCGCGACGAGCATTCCCGCGTCGCTTTTTGAGCCTACGTCAATGTGTTGATACGTGTTCCAAGTTCATGACAATCCTATGCATATTTCTTCGAGCACGAGAATGTGGATAAAGTCGGGTATAATGAATCGCGCGCAACGTACGCAAATGAAATATGGAGACACAGAAATAAATTTAGTTCTGAATCGATAAGTTATGCGAAAATGCACCGCGCAACGGTAGGATACCATCAGGCTTGGAGAATTAATTGTGTTTAAAAGACGGGCATTACACATCGCATGATTTCCCGCGTGGCTCATTATAGTACGGTTTGTGTGATACTGCAACAAGGCCGCATTGCGATTTCATAATTGCGTCCGCCGTTGGACGCGCGAACTTCGAACAGCAAGATCAATTTATACCGCGGTAAAACCTTGCGCGAGCAAGCGACGAGGTTGCATGGAAAAGATGCCCGGAAAGCATGCATATTCGATAAGATACTAAATGGATCGATAAGTACGTGCTCATGATTTTTCCAGCATCCTAGGAACATCGTGTTCGAGGACTATAACATCCAACCGTGTAGCTCGAACCGTGCTGAACAATAAACGCTCCGAATTGCTGCTCGTTGCTCGATGATCGCGCAGCTGTTGCGGTGAACGCGTCGCAAATAAGGAGTACTATTTTACAAGGACTTAAGGGGATCCTAAAGCCGCCTGTTTTATCGACATTCTTTGTTAGAAGTAATCTTTTAATTGGCTTTATAGAAATGCAACTCTTTTACGGAATTAAAGTACGCAGCAAAATCTAGACAATGCTGGTCGACTTCATATAAAAAACGAAAAAAAATTTTACTAATGTTTTGTACACTTGACAATATTTGCTTGATGCAAGAATTCTACAACAAATATATACAAAATAAGACCAGCATACTCTAGAGACAACATATAAGAACAATATCGTGCAATTAGAACTAACAATAAGATTAATAGCCTAGAAAAAAAGCAAGTTCTAATAAAAGCAAGTCCAGAAATTCAAGTCTAGAAGAAGAGAAAAAGAGCAGTATTGCGTGTAGAAATAGTTGCAGGCTTTTTCGAGAGAGGTCGCTGCCATCTGTCAGATTATCAGTAAAGCCATGGTGTTGACGATACTATAAATCGATCCAAAATCTCGATCTGAGCAATGTGTAGCTAACAAAATTGCTGCTTTTTCGTAAAAGTTGCAAATTGATTGGCTATAAATTTCTCGGACCGAGTAGAACTTGGAATTAAAAATGTCGATAATTGACGTTTTTAATTCCGTCTCCTATCTTATCGACACTGAACGAGTTTGCCAGCGGCTTTAGGATTCCCTTAAAGTAAGGAGTACGTCGGCGTACGAAACCTTGCCACGCGACCCCTTGGGACGATCGCCGACTTATCGAACGATACCTCCGACGTTGCAGTACTACTGCCATTAGCGAAATGAGAGCTGCACCGACTAGGCCTAACTTATGACTTTAATTATCGCGTAGCCATTACGCGCTGCTGTTTACCGTGGACGTCGGCCTCTTTTCTTAGAGACTTGTGGTGCTGTGCGATTATCAGAGAGTCGACGGGACAGCAAATTTGTATTGCAAAGCGTGACTTTCAATATACGCAAGGACAAATGGAGCTCGTACAAAATTGCATGAACAAGGATGAAAGGGAGAAGCGTCCGTCCTTTACGCAGTTGAACAGAGCGCGACGACCATTGCCGCGTACGGAGATGCGTCGGCATTTTAATTGAAAACATTATCCGTGATACGAGCCGAGTTCCTAATAGCCAACATTTTACGCTTCGCTCAGTTTTTTCTTTTTACTTTATTAACGTGTTGATGCGAACGAATCGCTAATCGCCCTTGGCTTTTAATTGCTCAGCTTAGTTCGAATTCGGCATTCACACAAATGCAATTCGAAGTGTACACATATACCCTTTGATAAGTTGAAGAGCGAACTTTGTTAGAGGCGTTTTCTTCAGAGATTAAAAATTTTTAATATTCAGCGTCTTAAGAAAATCCCGTAGCCGTTCTGTATTACCGACAGAATTACCATTTTCGTAGTTATAACCTTTCGTCGTATTAAATTCATGGAATCAAAAATGCTTGCGTACAATTACAGTATATGCATTAATGATCCCAGGAAACTCCGATTTTATACCAAAAATGAGTAAAAATTACAAAATTCATATAATCGATCACATATAACCTTGTAGACGCGAACTGTCACTCCGTCATACTTGTGCTTCGTATAAAAGTTCTACAACTTGTACTCACATGAAACTGAGTTTCCTAGGATTCGATGACATGTAGAATTACTGTGAAACCCTCTAAATTGGGATTAGAGGTTTAAAATAAGAGTATAGTTAGTATGAAATTTTCGCGTTTATGTATAGGTGTGATGTACCGTAGTAGTGTGTCCATGTGCTCATGTATGCTGCGTTTCGTGTTTAGATGGCGCACACCATCAAAGACTGAGGGATCCTCTTAATGGCCTTGAAATAAATGGACGGGAACAACAGTTTATTTCGATGTTACAAATCGCACGCTCCTGTTTTATCGTTCAAAAAACCAATTTCTCTCCTCGTCGTATATTCTAGATGTTAAATTTGCAGTTTCTATGTACATCACGAAGAATCATGCTGCTAATGACACATCGCGCCGCGTTTTACGGAATTTCGTTGGACTTTAATATTCGTTGAAACAAGAGAGGCAACTACGGGGATCCAGCCGGAGGATGCGGCAAAAGGGAGGGGAGGGGGCGCGCAGACACAGGCCGAGAGGGGTAGATACGAGCGCCGAGTCGTTTTAAAATACATCTGGGAGACGGCGTTGCTTTCAGAGGAACGAGGAGCTTTGCGCGCGATGGAATGGCTCCCGCGGAGTATATGACTGCGGGATGAACGAGACGGGATGAGATAGACGGGCGTCGGGTAGATAGGTAGGCAGGCATGAGAGAACGAACGGCGGGAGAGACCGGACGTAAAGGGAGATGCATTGTTTACAGTAATGAAGGCGTAAATAAGTGATGAGTCGAGCGACGCATCGATCTCGCGCGGTGGGCCCTGCCCCCGGCTCGCTACGGCACTGTCCCTGGCAAATTCACCCCGTACCGTCGCCCCCGACCCGTCTCCACCCGAGAAAGTCTGCGGAAACTTTCGGGAAGGGGAGGGGGGAGGTCGGTATTTTACCGCCCTGCACTTTCGGTTTAATAACCTTCTTTCTGGTATCATCCGACAAACGGTGTAGCAGCAGCGGCGTACACTTTTTTCAAGATATATTATACATATATTATACGAACAGAATTAACTTTATCGCCTCGCCGCGGAGCTCGGGCGATTTAATGCGAGTGATAAAAATACGTATCACCGCGAAGATCAATGATTAAAAAAAAAGGTATTCGCTGGCCGAATATATCTGACCCCTCGGAGATAGCCGTGTGATATCATTTTGATGTATTTCAAACATTTTTGTTTACCACTGTCGTACAATGTCCATTTAACGGCGCACCGTCAATTATTTAGATACACGACTTGCCCCCTCGAGCGCAAGAGCGCAAGTAGTGCAGCCAGCGTGTAGTCAGACGAATAGAAATAATACTGAGAAAAATTTCCATCGGACAAACCAATTAAATAGTGTTTCCGACAGTTAATTTTTCCGATTGAATTATGGACACATCCGACGAAATGCAGTTACCGATGTTTGATCGAAAAACCGATTACATTTTTCATCGGATATACAATACAATCACATATATCCGTTTGTTATTATGTAATTGGATTGTCCGATTATATTTAATCCGAGGGGCAAACTGCTGACCAAAATCGGAAGGAGACATTTTGGCGCCCGAGGCCAAAGAAAAAAGGGCGCCCTTTAGTAACAAAATATATTTCTTTTACGGCATATAAAATATAATAAAAATAATTTTAATTAGTTATATTTAATACATTAATATTAATTTTAATAGAACATCTACCATATCTGCGCCCCTACAAATCTTTTGTATGAGGCAAGTGTCTCGTTCGGTACACTCTAGTCCCGGCTCTGTACACCAATGCTTATTTGTATTAAAATTCGACAGTAATACCCAGTGGGCATTTCTTTATCTTATTACCTTATTTTATCTTGTTGTATCGTTTTAGATTCTTTCTAGCGCCCCAGCAAGGCCAAAGGACACCCGCAGTGCACAAAAAACTGCCTAGTAATGCCTAGTAATTCCGCAAATCTGTGCACGACAACGCCCTCGGCGGTTTACCCCTCGATTCAATCGGATATTTCTCTCAGTGTAGAAATGAAAATATTTCTCGATTACAAGCCCAATGCACAAAGATCGCGAGTACGTCATTAACGTATAAATGTCTGTCGATCAACTGCGGCACATATTTGCGAAAGAAAGAAACGGACTTTTTGAACGGGCGCGATGCCGAGAAACGGACAAAACGAGCCGGGCACGTTATCGACGCGCGTAGAAACGATACGGCAAAATATTTTCGGCGCACCTATACACCGCGTACGCGCGCAAAGTAAAAAATATCGTCTGTTCAATATTTTTCGCGTAGACAGGAATAATTATTATTTTCGTTATAATTGCGCTGACGTAATACCGCATCGCTCGCGCGCACCGGCGGCTCGCCGCGAGCTCCGAAAATACCAGCTCGCCGGATTTTAACAAGCCGACACCGGGTCAACGTTACCGTCGCTGTCGATCGATTTATCGCGGTCCGCGTCTCGCGAACATATTTACTCAATTAAAAGCGTTCACTCGGCACATACTCGGCATGCACGTTTTTAATCTGCTTTCGACGTATCGGACCTGTCGCGCGCACTTGCGCGCCCGCTTTACACAAACGAAAGAGAGAGAGAGAGAGAGAGGGGGGGGGAGGCTCGAGCTCGCCGGACGTAACTTCCGTCGTCGTGAATAAACGGCGCGTAACACACGACGGACGGTCTACACGTGTCTACCGCGAATAAAATTAACATTGAATAAGAGCCGCGGCGCGCTTTATGCTTCATTGAATCGGCCATAAACTCTCTCGCGTAACGCGCAGTACGTCTCGTTTTTCCGCGCGCGCATTTGCGCCTCGCGAGCGCAAGTTGCGTGTCAAGGGAGTTTACTGTTGGCGTAACAAAAGGGGGGGGAGAAGGGCGTTTGGAAAATGCGAGGAAGATACGGTTTTTTTACGCGCTCTCCGAACGCGCATGATTAAAATGAATACGCGATAGCGCAACGTCGCGACTTTGCCGCGTAAGTCGACTCCCGCGGAGCAAAGTTGAAAAATGAGTTAATACACTGTTGCAATACGAATCGGCAGAACTATTAGGCGACAACATCAAGGACGCAACACGCGAGCATCAAAGTGACAGTGAATTATGGCCAATACCGTCTTAATGGCTACGATAAAAAGTACACTGTTGCCGTCATTGGACCACATGCGTGCGCATTTAAATGATTTTTTCTCCCCCCCCTTCCCTCCCGCGTGGATCTACGAAGAAAGATTTGTTCCACTTGATGTGTAAACTACCTTGACTCAATTCCGACAAATGATCGCGGAAACAGACATGAATCATCGTATTTTTCATTAAAATTCTTCGCGGCCGCTCGATCGAGGTGATTGTAATAACGCAAAACAAAGGTGAAAATTTTTCTCTATCTCTCCGAAATATCTCATTTTCAACTGTTCTGTAGATAAAGTAGTTTCGTAAGATCTGACGATTTCCTCGCGGTTTCCCAATCGAAAGGCCGTCTCTTTACCCAGGACACGTGTTTTTAGCACGGTAAAATATCAAAAGCAAGATACACAGGGTGTAATATCCACCTCACCTCTTATTTAGGGATAGAACAAACTAGACTGAGTCGAAAAGTCCTCTACCATTTTGCAATTTTTGCAATAATTAACGAGTTATTAATTATTAAAAATCCTTGTCTTAGCCCGGTCTACCGCTCAATTCAAACGCGCGACGAGATGCAGCCGTCCCGCGATTGGCGTTACTAGGCGCGCGAGGAGTTGTTTAGGACACACGGCAACGGCTACGTATAATAAACAACTTCTCGTGCGCCTAGCAACGCCGATCGCGGGACGGTCGCATCTCGTCGCGCGCGTTTGAATTGGGCGGTGGGCCGGGCTAAGACGACGATTTTTAATAATTAATAACTCGTTAACTTTTGCGAAAACTGCAAAATAGTAGAGGACTTTTTGACTCAGCCTAGTTCGCTCTATCCGTAAATAAAAGGTGAGGCGGGTATTACACAACACCCTGTATAATAGTAGAATGTTATTGAAATACCGTCACGATTGCGTCGCGCAAATAACGCAAAACATCGCACGCGCAAGGATGGTCAGCGAAGAGATCGGCATTGAATTGAGCTTACGTCACGTTCCATACGGGAAGACAGTCTCTGGTATCATCGGGAGCATCTCGTCGCCATTCGCCACGCCTAATTATCATATCTTCGTGCGTCGTGTACGAGGAGCGCGTGTGCAGACATCGGAGGGCGTACAAAGGCGAAGGAGCGTTAGGCCGAGCGTTTGTTAAATCGAAAAATCGACACCGCTGTTCGTTCGAGTGATAATCCAAGTGATTTATTGACGTAGCGATACAATTATCGGGAAGGCGTAAAGACACACGGAGAGAATTTTCTTTTAAAGTTTACCCGGAAAATCATATAATCCTGGAACAACGCGGCATTGTAAAGAATTTTATGACAGTTTTCTGAGTTTTACCATACATTTTACTGGTAAAATGTGTAAGTATGTACCCGAGCGTGGCGCACAGAAATGTGCGCTGCTTACAATTAGTAAATGAATGAACGATATGAACAGAGTTCAAATCCAGCTAAGGACATCGCTGGTTGTCTCGGACGCCACCTCTCGGAGAGAAGTGGCAACCACCGATAGTATCCTGCCACACGTACCCCCTTTAAGGGTATAATAGTATAGTCCTCCAGGTTGAAGGTTTCCTTCGAGAAGGGTTAGCAGCTTACCGAAGATGAAGTAACACCAAATACTCAAAGTACAACAGACTTTAAGCCTAATACACGAGGAAGAAGTATACACTCACAAAAATATTTATTTAGGTTAAACAAATGAGGGACGTTGGAATTATGTTTCTTTGAATCTACTAAATTTTTATCGATTATATTATATTTCTACTAAAACATTTGCTAGATTTGAAGAAATAGATATGAATTTCAGTCTTAATGAAGTAAAATTTTGGTGAAGGTAAAGAAATTGTTTCTTTGAAATTAAATAAAAGTTTAGTAAGGTGAAAGTTGAAAGAAAATTTGTTTTATTTCAAAGAAACTTTTTTTCTCGGTGTAATTACCAGTAAAATGTATGGTAAAATTTCAAAAAACTCTCATAAAGTTCTTCGAAATGGCCTGTTGTCCCACGATCGCATGATTTTCAGGATAAATTTTAAGGGAAAATTCCTACCGCGCCGATTATTAAACGTCACTGGTAAGAATTCGACGAGCAAATTTATTAGGGCAATTAAACAACCGAATGATGTAAAAGAATAGCAAATTGTTGCCTTCGTTCGAAACGATGAGCGCGAATCTTCTGCTCTCCCGCCTTGTTTTTCGATCCCGGGAAGGTGGTCGCTAATAAGCAGTGTTGCATAATATCTCGTATATGTGTGTGAGATTAATCGCGTTACACTTTCTCTCCTAACTTCTTAATTAGTGCACCATCTGTCAACATTTGTAAACTTGAGCGAAATCTTAGCGCAAGCGTCCGGGATTCGATAGCGCCAGCACTCGCCGTTATATTTTCTCATATAATTAACAGACAATTAAAATTCTACCGTGAAACAATTAAATAAATCGATTGTAAAGATTCGAAGTGTAGCATTGACCAAAAATAGTATCAATCACGATAGAAGATCCAACGTCTTGGTAGCGCACTTAAAAAACTCTCGAGTTTAAACCAAGAAAATGACGAGTACCGTCGACGACTAGCGAACGCACGTTCAACAGCGAGTGGTCATTGACGCTTCTTAGCTGACGAGCGATCTACCATCATCGTCCGAGAAAGAGGGAGGCGAGCAGTTAGTGCGAGGCTTGAATGTAGTCGAACTCGCGTGCGGGAGTTCGCCGTGTCATCGAGAAGGAATTAGCAGCTACCGCGTTAAAAATAGCGCGGTGGCGTCGAAATGATTCTGCCGCAGGGGGGAGGCAGAGATAGAGAGAGAGAGAGAGGGGGGGAGAGGTCGAACTAAATTCTTGATTTACAAGTGGAGCGGAAGCGACTATCGTACAAAGCCGTGGCTCGCGCGTCTAATGTACTCGTAAACGAATTTTATCGTCGCCACGGTTACGCGGACAAGCCAGCTGGAGGCTATGCCCGCGAGCGGAAAATAGAGAGGCCCCGACGTGGGATCCGCTCCGCGATAGGTGCCGCGGTTGGTGACCACATTGTGTATCTTTTGAGATGTTACTTCGACCGACATTGCGATGAACGGGCGCGCGCAAAATTTGAATCTTTCTTTCCTCGCACGCAGATCGAGAGATACTGTAAGAATAAAAGTCTAAAAATAGCATGTTTACATCATACCTGCCCGCAATAAGATAATTCGCAATAGGGACGTTAGTACGGAGTGAATTCACGAATTCACTTTGCGAATCAGCGAGATACTTAAATTCTCTTGGTGAATTTAAGCGGAAATCAAATTGTCTGTAGCGCTAACAACAGGGTTCTAAATTTATCTCGAGAAAACATCTCTATTATCCATTCCCGCGTGTGGATTTATGCGTCGGGAAGCGCGCCGTTGCGGAGAGGCGCCTGCTCGATCGAAAGAACGCGTTTACAAGCGTGGCATTCCATGTTGGTCGGGGGCCCCGAGTTATTTGCAGTCGGTCGCGATTGCACCCAGATCGTGGCCTCTTTTTGCGCCAAAGACGACGGGAACCAGAGGCAACGGCGGACGAGATAGCCCGCGCAGTCCGACGGGGAAACTTCATCGTCTCGAGTGGCGATCGAACGTCGACTCGAAGTTTGTCAAAAGGTCCGATTACATTAAGGGATCGCGAGCGCGTTTGACAGGGAACCGGCCGCGTCACACGATTCCGCGTTTCGCAGGACCGAGAAGCGATGAGCGAGAGCCACAATGAGATGTGATTACAGTGTATTAGTGAATCTCGCGGAGGGACCCTCGGGACTTCGAGAGCGATCGCGTGCCGTTTAAAGGCAACGCATGGCATTAATACATAGCGACCTATCTTTAGAGGCGAGCTCATCTCAGTCCGCGCAGGAAAGAAGAAACAAGGGCGTTATGCGTGTGCTCCGCGCGCACGCGGAAGCTTGACCGCACGCGCGGTTCCGCATGCGATCCCACGTGCGGAAAAAAATACGCGACTCTGATGGAGACGCGCGCGCGCGGCCAGAGAGTGGGAGGGTTCTTTAAGAGCATCGTCGTCGCCGCCGACTCAGCCTCGTACGCCGACCGGCTCTACTATTTTTGAGAGATGTTTATCTGGCCTGGATCAAATATATAGTTATGAGTTCCAGAAGGCGCTCGATAGTTCCCCGAAGAGGTCACTATTGGCCGCCGCCGCCGCCGCCGCCACTCCGCGGAACGCCCCGCACCAAAAATACGCGTGCTTGCGGTCGGGCTACTTGTCGGCGCGTTCGTTCGGTTGCCGCGATATCCTCGGCGACGTGCCAGAGTTGAGCGACAACCGGGAATAGCGATGGCGCCGATATCCTCGCCGCGAGACGCGTTCAGCATCTCGGGGAAGAGAGAGACCGCCGCAAGTTCGGAAAAATCGTTTCTCTCTCTCTCTCTCTCTCTCTCTCTCTCTCTCTCTCTATCTATCTATCTTGAAAGATTTTTGATTGATTGATTGACTTTATTAGCTTTCTCAGCTATTTGTAATACACGTTAATTTGCATTCTTTATAATATACTGTTTCAACGGCTTCGTTTATACGGCTCAATTTTCTTACAACTCTTTATCTCGGCTGGCAATGCGTTATACATTTTCACTCTTTCATACAATATACATTTTTGTGCACTTGTTCGGCAGAATTGCATTACAATGCCCCCCCGGTCTGACGCGTTTGTCTAAGGAGATACTGGAGTGATTCTGCACCTTTTGCACCTTTTGCGTCTAGAACTGTCAATTCGTGAAAACGTTTGTGTAATACACAAATTATAAGACTTATGCGTACAGATCGAAAGTGTTCCACTATTCGCACTAAATCAGAGAACAGCATGGTATTATTTAAACTAAGTTTAGAAGCCTGAAAAAATCTACTCGCTTAAATACTTAACCTATAACTTGTCTAATAGCGAATTCGATTGCTTGCACTAGTGCGTACTGAGTGCACGTTAAGGCCTGTTTATAGTCCATTTTTATATTTAACTTTGTCTTAAACATATGTTCAAAGAAGTTTAGCAAGAAAAAAAAGATCCGTATGGATGCTATACAGATCATTTCACTGGCTACGAAGTATTTCAAGAAATATTTAAGACGATTCTTAAACATAAAAATTGACTGTAAACAAGCCTTAGTGTGCACTCAGTGCGCACTAGTGCAAGCAACCGAATTCGCTAAAAGTGAATAGATTTTTCGTTAGTCTTCTAGTTTCAATGATTCCATACTGTTCTCTGATTTAGTGGGATACTCTCAGTATGTACACAAAAGCCACATAATTAGTATATTACACAAATGTTTCCATGAACTGACAGCTTTAGGTGTAAACGGTGCAAAAAGGGTAGAATCACTCCAGCATCCCTTTAATTGCTTCAATAAAGAGAGAGAGAAGGGAGGAAAGTTCAAGAATCAAGAGACTAGATTTACATTTTGCGAAAAGAATCGTAGGCAGAGGCAAAATTTCAGTCAAACGTACAGACACAAATCAGCTAAGGGGATGCTGGAGTGATTTTGCACTTTTGGCACCTTTTGCTCCTAGAACTGTCAATTCATGAAAACATTTGTATAATATTCAAATTATGTGGCTTTTGTGTACGAACCGACAGTGTTTCACTATTCGGACTAAATCAGAGGTTAGGACCTAACCTATTCATTCGAAAAAGTTATAGGTTCCCTAACCTATAACTTATTTGAGTGAATAGACCTTTTGTTAAACTTTTAAACTTAATTTCAATGATACCATGTTGTTATCTGATTTAGTCCGAATAGTGGAACAATGTTTTCACGAATTGAGTTCTAAGAGCAAAAGGTGTCAAAAGTGCAGAATCCCTTTAAAGACCGTCTACATTGGAAGCAAGTTGTAAGAAGTAAGAAAACCTAATCTGTACCTTTCAGTGTAAAAGCTAAAGTACAAGCATACTTTTTTTTAAATATTTGTAGCATTGGTCGAACTGCGCTCTAATTCGCCGAGAGTAAGCGTCAGAGCTGAAGTAGGAGTAGAAGAAATGGGAACGATTCATTTCTTTACTCCTACTCTTACTTCTTGCGCCAGGCTTACTTCATCTATTGTAGACGATCCTTTACACGCGGTCTCGCGTGTAATATCGTAAGATCGCGCGGTTCACACGTAAACGTGATACGCGAGCAAGGAAACGAGCATCGTTGCGCAGGAAAGATATTCGGGAAGAGGCAAACATCCGACGCCACTGGACACGTGCAGCTCGGCTGCATCGTTTGTCTCGCGGACTTTGTTAGCCTTGTTACATATGAGAGCGACGTGTACTTCAGAACACATCGCCGCGCGTCGGAATCGCGCCGGACGAAAATACTCGCTGACGGCTTCGTAGTTTCGATAAAAGATGCAGGAGATCCGAGCGAGAGGGACGCCGCTCGAGGACGATACATACGTATATCGAGTATTCGATTTGACTTTCAATCGAAATATTATACAAGCTGATGAAAACTAAGGACAAAAAAAATTTTTCACATGATAACAAACAGTTTTTGGAACGCAAAAAAATTCTAACGTTACTCGCCCGAGCGGAATCTTAATCTTCCTGGATCGCGCGCGTGCGCACGACGGCCGCTCGGGCGGAATTGTAATCCTCCTGAAATTTCACGGTGCATCGGCAACGGTATCATTCGCAGAACGTTGACCAAGGAACACGTGCACCCGTTCGTACACCAAACAGCGGTACTGACAGCCTCGGTATTTCCGCGAGTCATAGTTCGCCGCGGCGCGGATTAACATACATAACATACCCGTGTATACGCAAGTCACGCCGTATTCGATAGATATTCCGCCCGGTAATTCTCGATAATCTCGCGGCCGAGCCGTATCGGGCGGCCAACTCGGGCGCGCGCCGGTTTCGCGAGTAGAAATAAAACGAGTCGCGCAAAAAGAGTCGTGCGCGCTCGGGCGGAATCGCGAGTTCCTCGGGGACTCGCTCGCCCGCTCGCGCGAGACAATCGCGCGCGGAGCCGCGCGGTGTAGTTGCACTTGCGCGGTGTCACGGTCGAGTTAAAATTAGCAAGTCAACCGGATTCGCGCGCGCGCCGAGAGAGGCGCCTCGACAACGCGGCGGAACAATGACGACGATCGCGCTCGCGCTCACGTCGGCGTCCCCGCGTTCTCGTCCTTGCCGTGGGCGAAGCGTCTACCCGCGCGGCGCGCCGACGATGACGAGCTTCCGTCGCGTTAATCCGTAGATGACGACCGTCGCGCGCGTCACTAGATCGTGTTAAGGCCGAATCAGACTAGCAATTGCAAACGCGGATTGGATTGGGATTGGCGATTGTCCTCTAGCCAATGAGAGCAAAGCAGCCAGCGATTTAATCGACTCTCATTGGCTAGAGGACAGTCGTTAATCGCCAATCCCAATCCAATCCGCGTCTGCAATTGCTAGTCTGATTCGGCCTTTACGCAACACGCGAAATCGTCGATCGACCTGGCGGCTGTCTTTTCAGCTCGCGAAGGGATTCTTCCTTCTGGGACAGATCGTTCGCGTACGTCCGAAAAGACGATATACGGTCGCGAGGATTTGGGTGGAAATTTGTGCTATCGCGAAAATAGCGAAGATACATTGAAAAAAAATGATGGGTGGATTCAAGATGTACGTGCGAAAGAGACGCTTGTTTCCCCGCGAGACACGCGCGTGTTTTTATTGTTCGGAGCTAATTACGTCGCGTGACACGAGCAAACTCGATGACACCTGTCCTCGAGTACGATCGTGTAGGTATAACCGAGCGCGACGTCGCGTCGCAAAGTTTCGACGTTATTTTTACGCCGCTAATTGCTCGCGGATTCGCGGGCGAATGACGCGCGGAGATTATTATGCAGGCGAAGCGCGGGGGCTGGGGCTATCGCGTTTATTTGTACCTCGTTAATATTGGGGTATGCCCCGTGGGGGCGTATCTCGTCGAATTTCATTTCTCGCGCAAAATTGAACCGTATTCGAAAACAGAGATTAATACGTTTTTTCACCTGATACAAAAATAATGAATCCCCAACAATATTTTCGGTCATTTCCGATGCGGCGTTCATGCGGACGCGGGATCGCGCGGGGGGGGGGGGGAGAGGAGTCATTTCGAAAAAACACGTAAAACTAATTTTCATTTCGCGTTGCGTGCTCCGCGGATCCGCCGGAGGTCTCGTCAAAATTGCGGGGGACGCGAGCATGCATTATCTCGATCGCGTAAAACGAAAATGTTCGATCGCCGCGCGGGAGAACACGCCGTACAGGACCGGCGCCGATGTAGGATGTAGGTTGGCAAACGCGGGAACGTGGATATCGATTTCAGCGTCGGCATGCACGAGCATTGTGGAATGCGCCTTGTACATTATGCCGGATCGCGCCGGTGCGCGAACGTCGCTTACGCTGTGGCGCGCGGAATCGACAGGCGCGCGTGTCTGCAAAGTCACAAGCCGCTCGCCGAGATATGTTGCGGGCCGCGCGCGTGCAAAGCGTGCACGCGAAGAAATGACTTAATTTCAGCAAAAATTTTAGCGGCTACCTACAGGGCCCTGACCGTAAATGTAACGTCGAGAATTAAAATTGCCTGATCAGGTTTTCCTTATCAAGACCTCATGACTTGCCCTTTGTTGCGCCTTACAGTTTTCAATATGGGGTGGGGTATCAATAGGCTTCCTATTAAAAAATTCAATTTGTTAAACTAATTGTTAAATTGTGTTAAATTACATAGTCATCAAAAGTATATTCAGGTTATTGAGGTTTATCCATGATCCAGACTACTCGCTCTCGCATCATATCAGCTCACCTTTTATACTAATACGGGACGATTTTTACTTACGAGAAAGACTAACACGCGGTCGCCACGTCGCGGCAGTATGTGGTACTAATGCTATCTATTCAGGAGGGAATCAGGCGTACCGGATCAGGCACATGTCAGGGATTCCTTATTAGGGCATTCCTTACTTCCTCCCTATCGGGCCCTGACCATACATAAGGCATGCATGATTTTATTTCTACTCGGGTAGGGCATTCTTAATAATATCAATATGGCCCCAACGTGGTAATAGTAGAGCATTCCTGAATTCGCGAAATTAGGGCATCCTTAACAATATTTAATAAGGCCCCGACGTGACAATAGTAGGGTATCCTTTTTTAAGGAATCCTGTTATGATCCTCATCGGGGACCTTCAACTGCCTGAATTAGCCCTAACAATTTTTTACTCGGGTAGCTTGAATTTAGGTGAAAGGCTAATCGTTTCGGTGTCATTGCTGGTTATTAAATCTTCGTTTATTAGTTGGAAAGAATAGTTGGTTTCAACGCGAGTAGCTAGCTGGTAAAGTGGCAGATATTTCAAAATATATTACGCGCGTGATCCCGAGTGTGCGACTTGCCATTTATTTCTGATAGCTAACGTACTCACAGCAGCGTCTAAGTTGAAAGAGTTAATAAATTGAGGTTCGGTAGCGACGACATTAGCGACTGACCTTATCAAAGACACGTTTAGCTGCCACGGTTATATTTTAACTTTTTCGACTAATCTTTTCTCTGTGCGTATCAACTGTAATCGACGCGGACCGTAATTTCGCGGAACGAAGATCAAAGCCGAATAATAATTCCCATCTGTCCCCTCAGGAAGGATTTCTGACAACAAGACAAAACATATTCTAGACATATTTATAAACTTATCGCAACCTCTCATATGCAGTAAAAATAAAATAACATTAAATTAATACTAGTAAATTTTACTAGTAAAATTTATGGTAAAATTTTAAAAAATTCTCATAAAATTCTTCAAAATGCCGTGTTGTCCCACGATTGCATGATTTTCAGGATAAGTTTTAAGAAAAAATGTTCTTCGTACACAGAAATTTACCGCGAGTTCCTCAACTCACAACAAATGAAGAAAAGAAATCGATATATTCTTTTCTGATTACTTGGGCTGCGCTGTCGATCCTCGAGATCGCACGCAAAGCCGGTTTTAGATGTTACGTACGACCAGACCGATGAGAGACGGCAAAGCGGCGTTACCTGACGTGTCCACTCTCCGCGGGAAAACGCGCGTTCACCGATTACGGGCTTGTGCCGTAGAAGCGTTTAAGCACGACGGGAAATGCGCGCAGCTCGGCACAAGGCGACAACAGTGTTCGCTGGTCGCAATTTGCAACGACGCGGCGATTACGCGGCCGATTACGTCGTCGTGCGCCGCGTCCTTCTTCGATAAGAGCGCGGCGTTAATTTATGCCCGCCGTTCGCGATTTATCGCGATTTATCGCGACCGCTCGTCGACGCGCGACAAACGTCGATTTTCCCGTGCGTCGAATCGCGTTAAACCGTTGCAGGTAGCACCCGGCCGGAGATGCTCGCAAGCCGTTATTCACGTGGATACGTGAAGATCGCTGTTGTCCGATTAATCGAGGCAGACTCGTGTCGACGCGAGGAAACGTTGCGAGGTCGAGTACAACAAACGAAAACGCGAGTTCAGCGGTTAAAAGTCAATTGTATGTTCCGTCAAATTAACAGCATCAGCGGGGTTGGGGGGGGGGGGCGATACTCGCGTGGCGCATTCTGCGCGTCGAATAATATGAGGGATCCCGACGCGCGCGAAAATCGGCTCGGCGACGGGACGAGTGCTGTTTCATTATCGAATCACGTTTCAAGTGGTACGCGCGCGGTGCAGAAACAAATTGAGAACAACGTTACGTTACACTCGTCGGGCGGCCGGTCGCACCGTGTTTTATAACCCGCGTTACCGCGTATGGTGTACAAATATATACACATATCCGCTGGCTGGGAAAATACGAACGATACGTATCGATACCTGGCGCGCAATGTCCCCCCTCCCCCTCCTCGACAGCGTCGATGCAGCGATCGTGAATCGACACTGAGGTATTTCGCCGATCGACTTGTACGGCGAAAACAGCCGGCAGTCGACGATGAAGGTGTCTTAAGGCCGAATCAGACTAGCAATTGTCGACGCGGATTGAATTGGGATTGGCGATTGTCTTCTAGCCGATGAGAGCGAGGCAGCCAGCGATTTAATCGACTCTCATTGGCTAGAGGACAATGGTCAATCGCCAATCCCAATCCAATCCGAGTCGCCCGAGTAAAAATGAAATCAGGCATGCCTTATGTCCTTTTTTCCCCCAGAGCAGGGTCTGATAGGGAGGAAGTAAGGAATGCCCTAATAAGGAATTCCTGCCATGTGCCTGATTTGATAAACGTTAACCTGAATATATAGTACTAGTACCACTCACTGCCGCGACGTGGCGACCGCGCATTAGTCTTTCTCGTAAGTAAAAATCGAGAAAAGCTATCGAATATGAGTATATTTGCCAACTTAGAAAGTACCGTAGTTAACGCCGAATGAATAGTCAATATATCGAATAAGCGACACTTTTCATAAAAACTATAAAAAATCTTCGTTCTGGTCCCTTTACCTTTTTTATAACAAAAAGTATAGGGAAGATAAGTTTATATGCACATCACAAGTAGAAAGTTCTAGCAAATCAGTCAATAGGTCTATTCGTTTTCGAAGTACCAATGCCGCGAGGTTCTTTTTGAGCGTAGTTAGGTGCAGATGAGTGGCACGTTTATATGTCGCAACGATAAACAGAGACGTCAAACGCAGCCAATCACATAAACACATCTCTAACCGCGTCACGACTGGACGATTTCCTTACGTATATACAAATATGCAGGTTTCTCTGCGTAATTAAATTCATTTAAAAAATATTCATTCGACATTTCATTCGTGGTTTTTTAATTCAATATTTTCATGTCGAGATTGAAAAAACACCGAATAATCGATAATGTCGAAGGTCGATAAACATCTCTATGTCGAATGACAATTCTCGCAGCGCGCGATACACCGAGTGCACGTTACAATAATAGCAGGAGCGCGGACTTTGTGCAGGGTCAAGATGAAGGTCACGCGAAAAGGAAGCGACATCTTTCTCGGGCTCATTACGGTATGCAGATCAACGTCGTCGGGATCGACCTTTCCGTCGATCGCGTATGTTTCACTCAATCGTTTCGATTGAGGAACCGGGCGACGCCGAGGCGGAAAAGGGTAACAACGAGGAGGCGGAGGAGCGAGAAGGCGCGCGCGCGCTCACTCGCGTGCGTGCGACGATTATCATTCGAATGCGCGGCACGACTGCTCTTTGGCACTTCGAAACGCGCCTCGAAATCGAGCGATTTGAATATTTCGTCAATTAAGCCGCGGACGCTGTTTTACATAGGTGAGCACGGGGTTATTAACCGCATGCGATCGACCCGCTTTATATTTCGACGCTGATCTGCATTCGCCCGCAATGCTGGCCGGAACGCGGGATATCGAGCGAACTGCCGGACGTCGAATCGAACGCGAGAGCTGATCTCGCGGCGGTAACGCCGCGAGGAATCGCCTCGGATGAATTTACGGGATGAAAATACAGAAGTTGGGCGATACGACTTAAACGGGGGAGTTAATTAACGGGATTGGTGGTTGCCGGTAACGTCTCCGTTAACTTTTTACTTCATCATAAACTTGCGCGGCACACCGAAGGGGAGGGAAACGATTGCACCCTCGCCAGCTACGCCATTGGAGGAGGTTTTCATCTGCGTGAAATTCTCGACATAGCTCGCGATACGAAGAAGATTCCGCGAGATCCATTCCACGCGTTACTTATTCTTCACCTCGCGGAGAAGATGCCGGCGATGGCGCGATCGGCGCCACGACGGCAACCCGTGCTTTCCTCCGCCTCCGAATCGGACAAATCGAAATGCGTCACTGATTTGCGCACCGGTAACGATCTCCGGTAATAAATTCTTATTGAGCATTTGCGCGTTTGTTTGCAACGCTGCCATTCCCGATTCCCGTAATTAGCGGTAAATTAATATTCGCTGCGAGCGCACGGACGCGGCCAAATGTTTCGAAAACCCGCTTAACGCCCATAAACGCACACGCACCCTTTCGCCGAACGAGGGAGGAGGGCGCGGGCGTGGGGCGAGAGGGAGGAGGGGGGTTATGCTTCGCAAATCGTATCGATCGCGTTCGTATTTACCGAATGAGTTTTACGAATTACATCGTGGGTACGTTTGATTTGCACGGCATTTCGATACACGTCGATTCCCTCGCCCGCCCACCCACCCGCCGATGATACTCGCGTTGCTTTTCACCGTAGTCGGTTAAATTTGTACATACATCGCGTATCCGGCGTGACGCATAAATAAAGAATTATTTCATCGGTCGCTAAACGAGCGGTATTACGGCTTTATGTAGTAACGGCGGTTAAATGGTACGAAGCCCCCCCCCCCCCGGCTCGAATTCTTAATTAAATTCTGGCTGTCGCGTTAACTCCACCCTTCCGACGTGACCTTCTTCTCACACTAAAAAAATATCTTGCTAAGGCAGATAGATTTCTAGGTGTTCGTAACAAAAATTTATTACTACTTTGTGTATTTGTTAGAAAATTGTAGCCTGCAAAATTTATAGCAGGAATGTTCTAGTAATACCTTCTGGAAGGTTTAGGTTTCATGTTTAAATATTAATCATTCTTCTTCTTCAGTCTGCAGACATCCACTCCTGGATATCTTCCATTTTGGAAGGTTTTTGGCATTGAAACGCCGTGCTTGCCAGGCGTATTGGCGAGTATTTGGTGGTATTAATCACTCCCATTAGATAAAAATGGATATCGAAACCACAGCTAGAATAATCTTTGCAAAGAATATAACTGTTTATGTACCACAATCAAACGTTATAATGGATGGACGTCACGGAAAGACTTTCTTCCCAACATTCGTTAACAGTTGGAATAAAAATTTTGTTTCTGTTATTTAAATTGATTGAATAATAAGCATACGCGATTTCGCAGTATTGGCTATTCATTTATGTATCTCAGTTATTTTTTCGTACCTAGAAAATTGTTGCTGCAGATGCAACATAATTGTTTTCAAGGATATCTCAGTTATTTTTTCTTACATAGAAAATTGTTGCTGCAGTTGTAACATTATCTTATTTAGAGATATCTGTTATTTTTCCGTGCATAGAAAATTGTTGCTGCAGCTGCAACATTTTTTTCAGTGATATCTCAATTATTTTTGCACCTAGAAAATTGTTGCTGCAGTTGCAACATTATCTTATTCAGAGATATCTGTTATTTTTCCGTGCATAGAAAATTGATGCTGCAGTTGCAACATTTTTTCCTAGTGGTATCTCAATTATTTTTTGAACCTAGAAAATTGTTGCTGCAGATGCAACATTTTTCCAGCAATAAGTCAGTTATTTTTCCGTGCATAGAAAATTGTTGCTGCAGTTACAACATTATCTTTTTCAGCGGTACCTCAGTTATTTTCCGTGCATAGAAAATTGTTGCTGCAGTTGCAACATTTTTTCAGCGATATCTCAATTATTTTTTGCCCCTAGAAAATTGTTGCTGCAGATTCAACATTTTTCAGCAATAAGTCAGTTATTTTTCCGTGCATAGAAAATTGTTACTGCAGTTGCAACATTATCTTTTTCAGCGATATCTCAGTTATTTTTCCGTGCATAGAAAATTGTTGCTGCAGTTGCAACATTATCTTTTTCAGCGATATTTTATTTATTTTTCCGTGCATAAAAAATTGTTGCTCTAGTTGCAATTTTTTTTCAGCGATACCTCAGTTATTTTTCGACCCTTGAGAATTGTCGCTGCAGTTGCAAGATCATCTTTTGAGTGATTCGAAGGAACGTACGAGAATTTGTCGATGCGATCGCGACTCGCGAACGTGTCCGACGTCGAGGCTCAACGATTCCGGGGCTACACGGTAAACGAGCGACACAGTCCGTCTCGATGGACTTCCGTTCTGATAACGGCACCGATTCGGAGGGCCGGGCGACAAGAGGTTACGAGAGGAACGTGGGAAAGCCACATGTTGGGATATGTAAATCGATCACGCAACGCCGTGGCTCCCGAAGCGAAACTCGGTTTCCGGACTACGCCGCGTACCTAAATGACACGTCGACGCGTGTTAAAAAAAAAGTTCTCGGTCGAGAGGAAGGATTGACGCTGAGGGCATGGGAAAAAATCACCGATTCGCGATCTCGCTTACATCGCGCTCCCGATTACGACTCGATATTCAAGGGTGATTTTGTCGGACGCGGAGATTTCAACATCAATATCCGCTTATCTGTTCTCTTTTTTTTTACGAGCTTCGATAAAATATCTCGATGTCGAGACGAGACCCATCGATCCGCACCGACAGCCACGGGGGGGGTTCCATGATTCCGAGCCCTCCGAGAATGATTAATTATAACCGCGCGGTATCGCGCCCGCTGATCCCATTATCGTATCGTACAACGAATCTCTGCCAATCGCGGAAATTCCGTATCATACTGACGTCAAAGTGATGTCGATGACGTCGATTACACCACCGGCGATATTTACACGAGTGCGATTGTGCGTGCTGATTCGGGCGAAAGCGAAAAATCACGGTGCGAGGGTGAGAATCCGTGACGGAACTGTGCGCGGAGAAGCGGAAGATGCTTATAGACAAGGTTGAGGGGGAGAGAGGGGGTGGACCCGGCTAAAGAAGAGGAGGAGGCGTCATTCGCCTCCTCGGCGCATTGAGATGCAAATACGTGCCGCCTAACGTGATTTACGAGTAAGGAGCGTGCTCGAGCGAGCGACTGGAAGCGCTTCCGAGTCCAAATCCGTTCAGGCAGATAAGATCTGTCCGAGCACAGCCGCCACAATGGACCGGGGATTTTATAGCGGCGGGCATTCGTACCGCGACGCCGGAGAACCACCGTTTTCTCTCGGTCAGCAAGTTCCCCCTGGGATTGACATAAAAGGGCCGCGGCTGATCCTGCGAGTTTCCGTGACCTGATGGAGAGGTTTGCCCTGAATCTTTCGCGGACTCTGCGAGATCAACACGTTTTCGTCGAATCGCCAGTAAAAAAAAGCCTCGTGTTAATCAAATTAACTCGTCAGCTGCTACTAATTATAGTTGACGAAGAAGGCAAAAGGGAGACGAGAAGAGATAGAAAGAGAGATAGTAAATCGTGCTCGATTATCACGTCAGCTTGCCTAACGATCGGCTCCCATTGTTTATAGGGAGATACGTTCGCGCGGACATCTCCGTTGACAGTTTTATTCAGGGAGCTCCCTTCATCGACAACGTGGCGAATTGAATCGTGAGGCCCTTATGTAATTCAGCGCGGCGACGAGCGCGGCGATCCTTTTCATTCGCCCAGGTGAAATCTTTTGTACGGACCAACGGACGTACGGGGGCTACCTCGTCGCCGGCGCGACGCGACGCCGTGCACCGATGCCGGGCGTCACGTGCATATTGTCACGAGCGCAGCCCCGCAACTATCACTACGAAGCGTATTGACGCGGATTGCCGGCGCAGGTTAAATCGAGCAGACGGCGGCGGTGGCGTCGCGACGCCGGCTGCGCGCGGCCGCGCAACCCCTCGCTGTCCACCTACCCAACCCCCAGCGCCGTTCGGAAGCGTCGGCGCGGAGAGGGGGAGAGAGAGAGAGAGAGAGAGAGAGAAAGGGGAGATGTGGGAGCGGAGATGGTGGACTCTGACGAGAGGGAAAATTTACAAAGAGGACCGCCACCGCCGCCA
>NW_011967069.1:84732-91190 GCF_000949405.1 Vollenhovia emeryi
GGAGCGTCGGACCCTGACGAGCCGCGGCTCGTAAATCTCGACGAGCGAATCGTCTACCGAATCGAAAAGATCGATGGCACGTGACTTTATGCGCGCGACGCGATGAATCCAAATAATCCTCCACACGTCGAATGCACGTTGTTACATCGTTCATTTATATCGCTGTATTACGTCCCGCTGATATTTTACGTTGACAACTCGTCAGATTTTATTAGTGCCGGACGAAACCTGATAATTTTCATATTATAGAGGACACGATTAAAACAATCATTAATCATGTAATCGTCGTCGCAAGATTGATTACTAATAATAAATAATAACAATCGCATAATAAAGGTTGTCTTTATTGATGTTATTTTCGTATGTTAATGTAGATTGATTCATTGAATGAACGATAATCTAAAGTGTCATAATTTTCTGACAAAAGCTTTCTAAAAATTACCAATTACAAAATTTGAGCTCGATTATTTTTATTAGTAATTAATAATCATGATATTTTGCCCAAAATTTTGATTTATGTAATAGTTCACAGTTAAGGGGATGCTGGAGTGATTCTGTACTTTCGCACCTTTTGCACTTAAAACTGTCTGTTTCGTGGAAAGATTTGTGTAGTACACAAATTAAATGGCACGTGTACAAATGATCGAAAGCAGCTTGCTATTCCGGCTAAATTAAAAAACAATATGACATCACTGAAACTAAGTTTGTAAGTCTAATAAAAAATAATAGTGAGCAACACACATGCTACATGTACTGTATGTACGTGTTGCTCACTATTATTTCTTATTAAACTTACAAACTTAGTTTCAGTGATGCCATATTGTTCTTTCATTTGGCCGGAATAGCGAGCTGCTTTCAGTCTGTACACGTAAGCCATTTAATTTGTATATTACACAAATGTTTCCGCGAACTGACAGTTTTTAGGTTAGAAAGGTGCAAAAGTGCAGAATCACTCCAGCATCCGTAGAGAATATTAACTTAATAAATCCTCGATAAATCTCGAACGTGCATAGCGACGGTATCGCAATTGATTCCTAATTATCTCGAGTAATCGACGTACGGCGGAAAATTCGAGGCAATTATCGCTGGATTTCGAAGACGAATCCGCTTAGGTGCCGCGCGCTATACCTCTCGCTGGCCGGGATTTTCGCGAGATCTCCAAGTCGACGACCCTGTTTTCGACCGCGCAAACAAATTCACGGCAGCGGCGCCGTGGAAGGCGGGGGCAGGAGGAAGGAGAGATTGGAAAAAGTTTTTCCAGGGTGCGGTCACGAGAAGCGCTTCCACCGGGGCGCGCGCGTACACACGTACACGCACGTGCGCGCGGTTGCGCGCGCGTCGGTGTGTATCTATACATTTGTCATGATTCGAACTGGGATAACCCTCCTGGTTTCATCCCAAAATCGATAATACGTATTACCCTCTAATAGAGAATCGGGCGCTCTACGCGAGTTTTCCCCTACGTTTCACCTCCCTCCCACCCGCACGCCGTCCCGTTCCACCTGGCCCGAGAGCTCGAATAATCTTACGTCTTCCGCAGATGTAATACGATATTCCGTCAGCCTTCTCTACTCGCGGCGGCATCCTCCCGCCAATCGCAGGACCTTCGTCGTAGAGGACGTTTCTTCGACAACCGGGCCGTCCTCCCCTTTTACGTTTTGCGAAATGAGATACATTTCAATAGATATACGGGGAAATGAATTCGCCCCGTTGCTATCGTCATTGATGATCCCGACGAACTCATCGTACAATATCGAGAATCCTTGCAGGTACGAAAACCTGCATCGATCGCACATTTATGATGATTTTTGGGTTTATAGGTCCAGGCTTCGTCAAAGTATTTCTACATATGGAGAATTTTCTTTCAAACTTTACCCTGAAAATCGTGTAAACGTTGAGACAACATGCCATTTTGAAAAACCTTAGGAGAGTTTTGTGAAATTTAATCAGACATTTTTTACTAGTAAAATGTATACTAAACGGAGAATTTTCTTTTAAAATTTACCTTGAAAATTATGCAATCGTGAGACAACATGGCATTTTGATGAAGCTTATGAGTTTTTTGAAATTTTACCATACATTTTACTAGTAAATATAATTACACATTTTACTAGTAAAATGTATACTAAATATAATTACACGGAGATAATTTTTTTTAATTTACCCTGAAAATCATGTAATCGTGGGACACTTTAAATTTTTACCGTACATTTTAAAATGCAGTAAATTTTAAAAAAAACTCTTATAAGATTTTTCAAAATGTCACGTTGTCCCACGAGTACACGATTTTCAGGATAAATTTTAGTAGAAAATTTTCTCCTGTACGGATTATTAACTATTAAAAGGTACAAATTTATTTTATTCCTTTTATGCTTTTCTAAGACAGGTTTCTTTTCACCACTTTCGGCCTATGAACGTCGTCCAAGTGTCACATGCGTTAATCCATCGTATGAACCCGATCGCGTAACGTTACACCGGGGGTGTACGTAGATTGCACTACCACAAGCCGCAACGGATGCGAGACGATGGGAAAAGGCTTCGCTCGCGCGGCGCTTTCGCGAAGTAATTTCGCAGGACGAAAAGTGTCTATCGGGGCTTGGGAGATAAAGACGTGGCCCGCATCCTCCGTTCGCGTCAATATTACACTACACTCGCTCCTCCATCTCCTCTTGTGCACGGCTCCGTCGCGGTTTTGGCACCGAGGGGAAAAAAAGCGAATAAATGAAGACAAGAAATACTTTAACCCGCGCTCATCGAACTAATGACTTTCTCCGAGTCGCGCTATTTGCAGCCGCGCAAAAATATGAGATCCTTCTGATCGTTGGTCAAAAGTACGTTTTATCAGCGAATTAAAACACCGTTCGTGTCAAAATGTACACTAACGAGGAACGATAAACAGTGAAGTTTCCGCTTGTGGAAGCGGAAAATTGCGAGAATTTGATGTAGAAATCACGTCCGACATTTGCAGCTGCAACGCAGGGGAAGTGAACGATCGATCGCGAAGGAAATTTGTGTTCACCGACGTATCTACCGCCGCGTTTCAATCAAAATATAAACAATGGGACGAAGTATACGCGCTTCCAAAAATAAGTCGGAGAGAGAAAAGCAAGTCTCAAGACATCCGTACACATTTTAAAATTGATTTTAATATAAACTTGATCCTTTCGTGACCACTGGAGCACGCAAGTCCCACTTACAAAATTTCCAAAAACTCGATGTTTTAGCATGTATCCACTGAGGAAACATTATATCAACAAAAGTAAAAAAATTAAAGAGTAACTCGGCCATGAAAGGATTAAATATGCTTGTAATCTCGACACATGTCACTTTTCTTATCTTCGTTTTTCGATACACGCGTATGCTGATCAGCTTTGGTCGGGACAAGCCTTCAGTCGCCAGGCGCGTTATAACGGCGTCCGCAGACTTGTCTTATCTCGCGGTTCAATATATCTTATCTGAGCTCGCGCGAGATAAATCGAGCGTCACCCGCAGTTTCGGAAAGCCGAATAACAATAATGTTGCGATCGAGATGCTTGTTTACGCGCGTCTCCTCTCGTTTGTTACCCACCGACGGACTTGCGCTCGGCGATTAGAAATTAATACGCAATCACTGGAATCGGAGGGGAGGAGAAAACCACCTGCACCCCGGGGTGTCACGGCGCGTGCTTCGCGGCGAACCGATTCCATCCGTCCCGTCCTTTATCGCCTCCGAGCGAGATCGGTTAACGACTGGACCACATCGCCCGAATGCGAGTCGGCCGAACTCGACCAGCGCCCCGGAGTTCTGCCACTTTGTCCGGAAGCGATAATCCGCAGCGCGTGCAAATTTGCACGAGGAGCGAGCGCTAGGCTGGATTCACTCTTGGCAGGAAAGCAAAAAGCAGAAAAGCCGAAATTCAATCGGAACCAATCGGAACTTTCGCTGGTAGTCGAAAGTCTCTACTTTCTGCCGGTAGAGTGCGCTGTTTACCACCAGTGCGGGTTCTGATTGGCTTCTGCTGTTCTGCCTAGGTGTGAATCCAGCCTTACGGGATACAGAGGGAAATCGGCGCTCTCTTGTGCCGTTAGGACTAAAATACCGTATCGCCACCGAGCGGTTTACTTCGCCACGTCGTAATCCACCGCGCCGCTCGTTAAACCTCGCCGCGTGCAACACCGGGTGCGGTGGGCTCTCCGTTTCTCAGGCGATGTAACTGATCGCGCGGCTCCAAATTCGAGAGACAAACGTCTCTGCCTCGGAAAGGCTTCGTCGTAATACCACATACCGGTCACGTCCAGGGTCCACACGTCATGTTTGCGCAACATCGTGGGAACGAGGCTACGAATGAATCCGCGGAAAGGACAGCTTTATCAGCTCTCGCTCGTCTACCGACCCTCGTCGGTTTTTAACGAAAGCTCATTCGCGAGTATCTCCATGCAGCAGCCGTGCACTGCAGCCCGTCGTGCTCTCCGAAATACTTCCCTCCGAGGGATCAATGATCGCGTTACTACAAGTCGCAACAGCTCGGGGCACGCGAAGGCCGTCTTAATTCACGACGTTCACAATGTCCAAAACGGAAGACGGCCAGGCCCCCCCCTTTTAACGTCCGCTACTTGTTCTGTACGTAATAAACGGCAATGTTGCGCCACTGATTAAGTCGCGAATGAGTCAGACGTCTGGAATTGGCATCTTGGATTCGTGTCACGTTATTGCCGTTGTGTCCCGCGATTTCTTTCCGGATGTTTTCATCTCTCTTTTTATCAATCGCGCGAGCAAGTCCAGTTCGAGAGACCCAATTTAGAGCACATGACAAATATGTCCTATTTAATCTCGTTCTCTTCTTCGGTCAACAGAACATGTCGCGATTATACAATTATGACATAACGAGCACTTCTCCCTCTCTCTTTCTCTCTCTTCCTCTCTCAATTATTTCCATATTAATTGAGCGAAATAAAAACGTCGTAAATTTTAGTGCACATAAATTAGCAACACATGGAAGCCAATCTCAACCTTATTTACTCGAAAGTTTACTTCTTTTTACCGATTTTTCGATTCTGCACGTAGCTCCGAAGGATTCGAGGGACCCTGTTACTTCCTATTTCAATTTCCTGTTTTTACGACGCAAAAGCACCGTCGCGAAGGTGACAAATCGGACATCTCGAGTGGCGAATCTTGGCAAGGCGACGCGCGGCGGTGGGTGCCGCGAGATAAGAAGCGTGTCACTAACCCTGACGTGCGTGTGCGCGAGCGAGCGCGTGGATGTGTGCGCGCGAGCGTGGGCGGATACACCGGTCTCTATTGAGCGTTACATTTCGTTAACAACACTCCCGCCAGTCACGACGCGACTGTTAACACGACCTAAATATCAGCCGGCGAGAACGACGACGTTTCGTGACACATGGACGACGACGCCTCGCGGGCCCGCTCGTTCGTCGCGCGCGAGACGCCAACCTTCTCGCCCCGCGAAAGCGCTCGCGTTTATCGCTTCCGCGTTTTTCACTCGCGATAAGCCACCCGCGGGCCCTCGCGTTATCCACCGTCGCCTGAGATAACGAAAGAGGGGTTTAAACTTCGCGCTGTATCGCGGCCACGATTTTCGGTTTATTTACGCACGAAGATAATGTACGCGCGTCTGGAAGAAGCCGCGCGCTGTACGCGTCATTAATTTTAATGTGGAACTTGGAAAAACTACGTCAAGCGAAAAAGAGGCTTGTTTTTCGTTACCATAGCTAATCAGAATCAGAATCAGAATCGTTATTTATTTCACGCTCTGGGACAAATTCCCTAAAGCGTGAGAGCTAATCGTGGTTTGCTAAAAATATTTCGCTGCCACAACTATATATAAATTTGGTAAACGACAGTAAACAGTTTGCTGTCGCACCTAATACAATACGCACAGTAGCAAAATATTTAGCTATCACAACTAAATATTAGCTGTCCATATTTTGCAACTGAAATTTTGTTACCGCAGCAACATTCCAGTAAAACCTTCTGTAAAGTTTAGGTTTAGGTTTCTTGATTAGAAATATTAATCATTTACACCCAGAAAAAAGTTTGCTTGAAATCAAATAAATTTGTTTGAATTTTGACCTTACTAGATTATTATTTAATTTAAAAGAAAATATATCTTTACCTTAACCAAAGTTTTACTTGGTTAAAACTGAAATATACATTTATTTCTTCAACTCTGGCAACATTGGGTAAAAATGAAATACTATGGCTCGAACGATTTTTGTAATATAACTGTTTATGTACCACAATCAAACGATGTAATGGATCGCCACAGAAAGACTTTCTTCCCAACACTAGCTAACAGCTCACAATCAGATAGAAATTCTGTCGCTTAAATTGATTAAATACGAAACACATGCGGTTTCGCAGTATTGGCTATTCATTTATGCATCTCAGTTATTTGTTCGTACCTAAAAAATTGTTGCTGCAGTTGCAACATTTTTCAGCGATATCTCAATTATTTTTT
>NW_011967069.1:97134-128581 GCF_000949405.1 Vollenhovia emeryi
GTGCTATGTGGGTATTGATCGTGATTCATGACATTATTGTTTATGAAAAAAGCTTGCTGCCAAACCCAATGTTAATTGCGCTCTTCCTCTTTTCTTACTAAAGTATTAAACTCTTTCTCTCTCTTGTGCATACGCGTGCGTGTGTTATGGATTAGGGATTAGAAATAATTAAGCTTCAAGTGAAGCTTAATAAAGATTAATGCTCTCGCTTTTCAGACAAGCTCTAATAATTACAAACACACTGTATGGAAAATAACGACGAAAGATAGACGTGGCACAAACAGAAAGATGAATATCGGCGGAAACAAGTGCTGATAGGTGATTTAAGATACCGCACTCTATAATTAAATCGAAGATAAGCCGGGCAGCAATCGTTGCACAAAAAGATTACAATTGCGTAACTGGAGGAGGCTATCGGGACGTGAACTTGCACGGTTGAATTCAACGATATCGTACGCGACGGGAGTACGACGGGATCCCAGGGAAGAAAGATCCCCACGGTGAGAACGAGGGTAAAGGAGCCGCGGAGGCCGCAGGCCGGCGCGCGCGCGACAATCGTCGGAGGAAACTTCTTGACCTAATTCTTTTTTCCGCAGCCACGTCCTTGGGCGAGGAGTTGATCGCGTGGCCTGCAAAGCGTCGGGGATTCAGGACTCGGAGCCCTCACGGACGAGCGCTCACGTACACGCACCGGCATAAATGCTGTCCCTATCCTTGTGAGGTGCACGCACACAACTACAGGGACTCTAGTTGTGTGCGTGCACCTCACAAGGATAGGGACAGCATTTATGCCGGTGCGTGTACATACAACGCGAGTTTCGGCCCTTCCCTTTCGCGCGAAATCGAGATAAGCCCTCGGCTAGAGATCACGTGCGTAAGGGCGCCTCTCTGTTTCGCGCAAAGCCATATTTAGCCTCGGCACGATTGCGTACGCCGGTTACTCTCGGATGAGCTGCATGACGCCCGTCAACGTGGGCGAGCGGGCTCATACTCCCCGAAAATCCTGCTTGCTTTTCCTTTGTGAATAAATTGGAGATGCTCGCAGCAGTGTGTTGTTCTGCGTCATCGAACGTCACGCGAGCGCGAGACAAAAGTCTGTCATAGAAAACGTCAATTAATTGGATTGCCGGCGACGTTACTATCAGACGTTGTTCGAAACTTCACCTGCATCGGATTACATATTTTCAACAAAATGCAGCAAAAGCGCTTTAACATTTGCGCACTGTTTGTAGCTCGATGCGAAATCATCGCGGCTGCGAAAATCGTGAATATGGAAAAGAGAAATGTAGACTGAAGCGAAAAGAGATATGTAAAGCGAAGAAAAGATGCGTCTACTTTTCATAAGAAGGAAAATATGTAGCTGGTTGTTGAGTTATTTAAGATAAACTCATTGAATATCACTTTTCTCGCTTTCCTCGTTATTTAATTATTTGCATCATCTCGGGGATGAGCGAATGCTATGAGAAATGGTCGTAAACGTTGAGGTACAGTTATATACATATGAGTAAATAAAAAATGCGTAAATATGGAAGTTCATCCAGAGATTATGCTAACGTTCGCATGGTGCTCTCCTCGTATACAATATTTTTCAGAAAAACAAGTTATTAATCCTAATATTCAGCCAAACGGAGTTTATTAAATCCGGAAACCGATACTCATTTTTTTGCACGTGATACTGATGTATATGAAGAATATATATATGTATACACAGTGATGGCCGAAACTGATCGAATGTACTGCACAACAATTATTTACAATTAATTGATTTGAAGAAGGCAATCGACGAAAACGACCTTTCAATATCGACACAACGTACAAATACACGCGAGTATCTACAATCTTGCCACAAATATTTTAGTTCGCGAATTTTCAAAAGAACTTCGCGACAATGGTACGATTTGATCAGTTTTGTGAGTCACTGTACGCACATATCTACAATTTGAGCCGTTGAATGTTCTTTTTGAACAATTTCTTGCGGAGCGTTCGCGATTATTTTAAATGTTACGTTTGCGTAGACACGTCTCGAAACAACTGCAGAATTCGGCGCGAGCCCGAGGGCGTCCTTTCGCATTTTACAGGAATAGACGTTCTGAATAAAGAACATCTGAAAACGCCAGCGTTTAACCGTGCGTTGTTAACAAAAGAATATTTACAGGCGGATTTGTCAAGGCGCGAGGCGCGCGAGCATACGCGGCACATATCGCCGCGACGCAGCGCACGTACCCATCGACGTCGTGTCCCTTGACATGTAAATTCGCGTAATTATAATTACAAATCTCGTGGAGCCAGACACACCGGAATCACGTGATCGTAACGCGCCTAAGTGCCACAAACGCGATACGCGAAACCGACTTGATGTCGCTCGGGTCGACTTGATCTTATCGCGATTGCCGTCTCAGTATGACACAGTATTCATACTCCGCATTCGAAATTCTCTCCGATCGACCGGTGTAATCTTAATCGAACAAACTCCAAATGCAGACCAATACGTTTTGTCGACTCTTACGGCGCTCCTGATGCGCTATGTATGTAAATTAAATCAACAAACTGCGAGTCAATTATACGCCCCGTCGTCAATCGGCAGCAGATCAGCACGGAGAATGCATTCGTGGACATCATCGCGCGGTAAACGTAAAAACAAAGAGATAAGCTATGCCTCTTTTTTTCACTCGCCGAGGCCAATTTCGCGTGTAGTGCGGTAAACTTCTTTTGAGACAAATCTCTTGTACCATTAACCGGTCGCATTGTCAATGCGGGTATCACCTTCGCCGAGAGAGCGAGAGAAATCGCGCGTCGACTAGGAAGTGGTGGCAGATAAGGAAGAGAGAGAGTGAGAGAGGGGGGGAGGGGGGGAGGAAGCGTTACGCAATCTTGTCGTCGTACTTGTCGGTAATTGCTTATTTATTGCGCTGTCGCGCGTGTTGGTCTCTCTCTCTCTCTCTCTCTCTCTCTCTCTCTCTCTCTCTCTCTCTCTCTCTCTCTCTCTGTTACGCGCGACTACGTCAACAATCGGCGAAAAACCGGGGAAAAAATTGGCGAAAGGTGTAGAATAATTTTTTCTTCTTCGAATAGTAGCCTCTGTTTTTTTTTCTTTTAATGGAATATTACAACTTTCTCGTTGTTTTCGATCATCCGCTCGCCCCGATTATACCGCGATTTTACTCGACTCCCCCGCCTGCACGTCATGCGCGACGTGGCACACGGTACGTCGCTGTACGACGCGTACGCGTAATGCCGGAGAAATTCGCGAAATTATTCACCACGTGCGTGGGAGGCGCCCACTTGCGGCCACACGCACGCCGGCGAGTTTTACGGTGTAATTCGCGTGGCGCATTGCCGATTGCGTGCACATTACAGCATTAAGCGCCCGGAATATATCCCCGCCGTTGCTTATCCCAGTGTCTCAGACCGTGGCGTTTGCAGTTTACCGACGGGTTTCCTTGGCGAAATCGTTCGATACGTCGCGCCCGGCGTAACAACTCCGTACTACCCCCCCATCTCCCCCTATCCTCCGATCGAAAGTGAGAATCTCTCTCGCCGAAAATTATTTCTTCTGTATTCCATATCGCAACAATGTGTCTCGTTGCGGCGTGCACGGCGGACGTTTTCTTTTAAAATCTACCCCGAAAATCATGCGATCGTGGAACAATGTGGCATTTCGAAGAACTTTGTGACAGTTTTTTGAAATTTTACCATACATTTTACTAGTAAAATATATAATACAAAGTATACAAAGTATAATTACACGGAGGGAATTTCCTTTTAAAATTTCGCCCGAAAATCATGTAATCGTGGGACATTTAAAAAAATTTTACCACACGTTTTAAAATGTGTAGTATAAAAATTCAAAAAACTCTCATAAAGTTGTATAAAATGCCACGTTGCCCCACGATTACACGATTCTCCGGATAAATTTTAAGAGAAAATTCTCTCCGTGTAGAGGCACGTTCATAATTTCATTGTTCATTTAAAAGTTAAATTTAATTTATTACAACGTAGCATTAAAGAAAGCCTGGAAATAAATTATGTCTAAGCGCGCTTTCGATCTCCTATCGATTCTCTCGCTTCGCAACAGTGAGTTTAAGGAGTCTGCCGTTAATTAAATAGTTTTCTTTCGCCGTCCTTCTCCCGTGCCCGAATCCCTGCGGCGAATCGCGGCGGAGAATAGCGCGGTGCGATTTTTCGGTGAATCGCTAAGAAGGAGAGGAAGAGCGCGACAGGAAAAGCAAGCAGATCGATCGCGGGGCTGCAACCGCCGCTCGAGGTTGCAACGCGCGGCGCTTTTCACCGTGGCGATAAATTCTGAAGCTTGCAAGCTCGGAGCACCGACATGCGGAGCCGCCGCCGCCGCCGCCGTTGCTAGTACGCGCCGCGCGAGAGCTTCCGTGCAAAATATTTTAACACCCTGCTGGCGCAACACGCCTGGCCTTTCGCCGGGGCGTCGGATTGACTATTGAACAAACAGCGTTATACCCGACGACTTACGCTCGTAATCGTTCTCAGAAAGGACTGCGATATGCGCGATGATCGTAATTATCGCTGATAGAAAAGTTTGTTGATATACAGCACCGGTCAAAATCACCTTTCGATCTTTAGAGCACAACTAGTTTTAAAGTGCACGAATAAAAAAATTTGAATATGCGTTTAATGCATTTTGACGAACGTTATGCTTAGAAAATCTAAAAGTGTTGTCGCAATAGTATTTCAATTATTGAAAATTTTTGTGTATGCCAACTTTATGTGTTACAATACACAAAAATTTTCAATAATTGAAATACTATTGCAACATATTCCTGAGACGAAATCAAGTAAAAAAAAGTCCTGCGCTACTTTTCTCTCCAACAAACAGTTATCGAAATATCATAAGCTAAACATTGAAAAGGTTATAAATTTTCTCTTGATTATCTCAAAAAGTATTAGGCAAATAAAAAAATGTTTCAGACAAAAGTTATTCACATCAATGAGTAAAATAAGATACTATAATAAACAATAGGAGGTTCCATTTAAAACATTGAAGGTGACCTTCACATGACCTTCAAGTGATTATCTAAGGTCAAGTCAATGGCACCACCTTATATCCCCCTTCGAGCCAAACCACGCATTGTGCTACTTGCGACAACCCTTCGGAACCTTCCCTTGTGAAAGCAAATCAAGTAAAAAAAGTCATGTACCACTACTGTACCGTATCTTTCATATTTTTGGAGATATTTGCGTGGATCATTTAAAATGAGACATCCTGTATATGTGTTTTTAAGTTAAACACGTGCCATTTATCGAAACGTATATATTTTTGAATTAATGAATATTTTTGTGAATTAACAAATATTTGTTTGACAGCCGCATGAATCAAGAGATATTTTTTGAGTCAACACTTTTTTTCTCAGTAAATCACACGACATGATCGAAATTTCGCATTGTTCGCTCACACCCGAACACTGTCCTGAAAACTTAATTAAAACACAAATGGTGTCGCTGCAAAACCGCCGACATTAGCGACAATATTAGTAAAAAAATATGTAGCGTTTGAAAAATGAGGTAGAATTGCGTCGACAGATTACACGAAAAAAGAATGTTGACCTACGTGCAAATTGTATTTATCGGTAAAGCGGTATATCATTCGGCGTTGTTCTTGCTACGTTTGATTTCTCTTCGACAATCGGGCAGCGAGTATTTCTCGCGGACGTACCGTTCGATGTCCAGGAAAGATTCAGTATCGAATTTGCGCGAGATGCACCTATTATTACCGTAATTCGAGAGCTGCGGAAAGCGCGAGTTCGATACTGCAAAATCGTTAATGCAAAATAAAATGTGAAATCGTAATATTGGTGGATTTGTTAATGGGGCTAATTATTTGGAAATAAGATACTTGAAGCGCTACCGAGTGCTTTATTACCCCGGCAGAAAGTACTGATCGAGTGTCAGTACGATCTCCGCTAACCGCGACGTCCGGCTTCATCGATAATTCGCCGATGAGCGTTTTCTTTCGGCGTTAAACTTTCCATCGGAGCGTTTGATTCGCGTTATAAGCGTACACCCGCGAGGGAAGAAGGGCGCTTAATTATTCACGGTGATTCTTTATTCATACTTGCTATCCCGTGGCGAAGCGGAGGCGCTTGATTAAAAACAGCGTCGGCGACGGGCATTTCCTACGAAGATCTTCGTCCGTGCGGAAAAAGCTTGCTCCGTACCCACGTACGGATATTTAAATAGAACATAATTTAATAACGATATTCCATTTTTCATAACCGCTTTGCGTTGACAAACGAGCGGCTTCGAGTGTCGCAAGTAAGACGCAAAGTGATTTTTTATTTTTTCAAACAAGGGCAGTCGAGCATGTTGCAAGTAGGAAAAGCCCGCCCCTATTTAACCTGCACAATTCTACGCCACACTTTTTCTTCGGGGTTCGGCATTATCGGCATTCGTGCAAACGGTAACTATCTTTCCGGAAGTTTGCCGATGTTTAATTCAACGACAGGTCGCCTACATCACTTACACCGTCACATGGCATAGTTTTGCCTCAGTATACCCTGCCCGCCGGAGAAGCGCGGTCAGTCGCTTTCCCGGAACGGGAAAGAATCGGAGGCGCTTGCCCGCATTCGCCGCGACACCCACCCCGTTACGCCCCGTTCGTCAACGTGCGAATGCCGGAGCGAAGGGTTCAAACGAGTATGGGGCATCGACTTTTGGGACGCGCGTTTGCCGCAAGACTATCGATCTCTCCGACCTCCTTCGCCCTTCGCGCGACTCCGCCGGTGTTTCGTTCGTGTCGTGCGAGCGTTTACATTCACACGTCAGCCTCTCGAGTGTCAGCTTGCACGAAAATTGCCAGCGCGCGCCAGGCAGGGAGAGGGACTTGGGACGGTGGCGGAGAATCATTGGTGAACTTCGCCCGCGGGTACCAACTTCCGGCGCGCGACTTGTCTTTTAGGTCTTTGTCACTCCTCGAGGAAAGTTTCTCGAAGCGATCGATACGCGGGCGACTCTCCCTCCCCCGGCATCGACCGTCGCGTTTCTCCGTGGAAGCTAATCGGCTTCGACGCGTTTATCTCAAGTGTGCATCGATACGCCGCGGTATCGATGGTCACGGCTATTATCGAAACGACAAAATACGCGCGCGTGTGGTACAACGGACAGGCCGTTGCGAAAAGAGATTCCGATATGATAAACCGACGCTCCCACGATTCATATAAAATTCATGCGTATTCCTGCAGCGCCATTCGCAATTACCCGTGTCGTATACGAGGCTGCGGATGACTTTTATAGAGTGCAACCTGCAATTGCATTCAAATCGCGCGCGACACGTCGCCGCGCGCGCAACGAGAAAGATTTTCACCCTATAACGCGAGTCAAATTATCTCCCGCAAATAAACAAGAATTTCATCGTCAGTTTAATTTACTTCTTTGAAGCATACATTTTTCCTTTCAGCCGACTTTTCTGGAACTTAAGACTTTTCTGGGTCGCTGATTACGATTCTGGTGTCAAAATTGCAAAATTCAAATGCAGATTTTTCAGGCGCCATGTTGGGTCCGTCATTATAAATTTTGTAACTTTCCGAGGGGGAAACCGCTGAGGGTTTTCTGGTGTTATAGATTTGCGGCATTACTGGGCATTACTAGGCATTTCTGGGCATTAGTTTGAGCATTATAAAGAAAGTAAGATAAAACAAGATTAAGAAGATAAAATGAAATAATAAGATAAAGTAATGCCCATTGGGCATTGGTGTACAAGATTTTGGTCAGCGGTTTCCCCCTCGAGAACTTCCGAGTGTCGAGTTATAGATAAATCGATGGCATTTTTTGTAAGTTTGACTCTTTATATTGGATCCGCCATCTTGGATTTTCAAATTTTCATTTCAGGTTAGAAATCAGTGACCTCGAAAACTCCCAGATACCTAGTTCCGGATTGTCGTTTACAGGAATAATTTTTTTATTACACCACATCTCTCTCTCTCTCTCTCTCTCTCTCTCTCTCTCTCTCTCTCTCTCTCTCTCTCACACGCACACACACAGAAAACAAATTTTTTCAAATTCAAACTTTAACTTTGAGCTGCTGTATTGAGTCAATCGTCGATAATTTTAGAATTTCGACTTCAGATTCAGAATTAGCGAACCAAAAACCTACATACGAAGTAGTAAAAACATGGGAGCGAAAGAAGTGGTTTTTTAATCTTGAGAGGTGTAGCATATATATGTATTACGCCGTGCTCCAAAGGGTTAACGTACCAGCGGATCTGATACGCAAAAAGGGATTCGGTAGGTAACGATTTATAATTACTTTGGAACAATGTCCGAGAATAACGACGTCTTAATCCACCGCTTCGATCCCGACGGTCCCGATCGATGATTCACGATTCGCTCCTGTCGAATTTCTTCGCTCGCCAGCGGGGATGCCCCCGCGAGAAGCGAGGAAGCGCCGCGGGCTTTATTAACTCCCCGTGATTTACAGCTGCCTTCTCGCGGGCGATACGTTTCCCTTCGTTCGAAATGAGCGCGCGCGAGTTGCGATTTAATTGCAAAAGAGTACGGACGGTGGATGATTTACAGTCATTCCGTTACCGGCGTCGTTCCCGATACGGCTCGTTACGAATCCCTCGTATTACCATTCGCGAGGCGCTGCCCGAGCTCGCGAGATTATGCGAGTGCGCGATTCTCGAGCGGAGATCAAGGCCGGGGCTTCTTGAGATCCGAATTAATTCTCGCGGGGATATCGTCCTCGATTTAGTCTAATCAGCGAATCTAATAATAAACGTGCATTTACCCGCTACATACATGCGCTACTAATGAATTACTTGGAGGAACTTGAGGAGAGACTTTAAAAGGTAGCGAACTTTAAGCAGTAGATTTTAAAAAGTAGATTGTTGATTGTGCGCTGTTTTCAACAGTTTGGAGAACTAAAAGATCGCTGCGAGACATTACAGGTCTATCTCACGCGATTTAGAATTGCCAAGAATTTATACGACTAAACTTTAGCGAATTAAAGTTATCGGGCGTGAAGCTAATAAAGCGATATACACGGAAGTTACCGAAGTATCTTAGCGAACGTATTATACATGGACTCGTTATCTTGAGAAAAGTCCGTGCCATTGCTGATAAAGTTGCGTCATCAGAGAGCTAATAAAACCGCCGGTAATAAAATCAATATTCTTTAGGAGAACGGATACAATTTTGTAGACCTCCCCGCCAGACCCTCTCCCGTTCGATTTATTACCATGAAACGCTGGTAATATCGCGCTTAAGGCGTACCGGAATGGGTTGGGAAAGAAACACAAAGGTACAGCCGAGGTATTATCGATTAAGTATTACGGAAGCCGTACTAAGGATATAATTCGACCAGACAGCGCTATGTATGTACCCGTAATTATTATTGTCTTACGATGACGCAAACAATCCGAGTCGGGGGCTCGATTATCCAATCTTAAATCCGTCGTTCCTTGCACCGAGCGATACGTGGCCGCGGCTCTTCGGACTTTTCCACCTATAGAAACTATACCGTTCTGCATATAGTTCTTTTACGATCTTTCCGGAGTACTGGAGCATTTTTCTTCCCCCTCCCCCCCCCCCCAGTCCATTCGAGATCGCAAACGTACCTAGGCAGTTTTTTAATTTTTACCAGAACGGCGCGTTCTTTTGAGAGTCAGACAGCGAAGGTCCGTAACGACGAAGGATCGCGTCGCGCGATCGTTAGCGCGTTTCGGAGAACCAGCCAGATGGTGGGTGGCTCGCGAGAAGGGACCGGTGGGGGTGGGGGCCGCGAATTCGTAAACCCGGCCCGGTCTCCCTTCTGGCGAAGTGTACAACGCGCGCCTGTCGCGATACGCGGATGCGGCCTCGGTGGGCTCGATATACGTAGCCGAGAACGCGCGCGAGCGAGTTCAGGCCAAAGTCTAACAGACACGACACACCTCCGACCTTCCTATCGATCTGCGGCCGGAGGTTTTACGCGTCCTCCACCCTCCGTAAGCTCGACGACCCTCTCTTCCCACCCTCTCTCTCTGTCTGACTCCCTCTCTCTCTCTCTCTCTTTCTCTCTCTCGCTCTCTCCCTCTTCCTCGCTCACTCTACCCCTTGCTCTCAGCCGTATAACCCTCTTTCGCCCCCTCTCTGTCTCCTTCTCTCGGTGCCCAAGTCCTAGCGAGAAGGAAAGGCGAACCTGCCTGCCGAGACCCTCGCCATGAGAACGAGTTTCTCGTCCACCTCCTCCTCCTCCTCCTCTTTCTCCACCGGCAGCTCACCTCTTCCACCTCGTTCACGGCACTCGCAAGCCCGCACCCTCGCAACCCGTTTCTATCGCACCCCTCGTCACCTACGGACTCGCGCGACGAGGCGGGCAGGGCGGAACGGGGGGAGGAGGGGGAGGGAGGAGGGGAGGGAGACGAAGCGACGCGGAGAGAAAGAGAGCCAATAATGCGTCTTTACGACTCCGCGCTTTCGCAACACAGCCACGCCAGCTATGCGCACCGCACCGCGCCGCGGCCGTTCTCGATTTGATTTAAAGACGAGCTGCCGCTTTAGCGTCCCGCGCGCGCGAACCGAGATATCGCCCGGCGCGCCGTGAGATCGGGCCGTCACGCGCGAAAATATTGTTTCGATTACTCTCTGCCGAGAACCGACGACGGCCGTCGAAGGGATTACGGACGTCGTGATTTTAACAAGTTCGATTTTCAAGCGGCACGAGAGTCAAGGCGCCCCCCCCCTGCGAAAAGCACATTCCAACTTTGGCCCAAGTACCTGCGAATTTTCAAGTCGCGGTAAACTCGCGGGAACCTAGAAGATTTAGGGAATTTCTTGTTATTATTATTACCCCGCGAAACTCGGACGCGTTCTACATAAAGTTCACACTTGAGACGTGGTTTATTAACGAGAGAACGGACATCGGTGCAGTTTATAATAAACAAAGCTGGGGGAAGGGGGCGCGTATCGCAGCCTCCACTTGAAAATTGTCTACTTCCGCTCGAGTCGAGCATCGTGAATCTCCTCTTAGCTCGGTTCGCGAATATCTTCGATCCGCGGCGCCGCGTTTCTTTCGCCCCGCGAAAAAGTTTCGCACTCGATATCCCGCGATTTAACTTTCGTTAAATAACGATCTCCGCCGAACACTCCGCCGAAGAGTCCGAGATTCAAAGCGGAGGAGCGATAATTCCGAGGCGCTCCGTATAAATAAGCGCGCGGCGATGATGCATGGACGGGATGCGCGGGAGACGATGCGCGAATAATGAATTCGGTCGATCTTCGTGAAAGTGGGAGGCTATCGCGAAACCCGTCAAGGAGGCGCGCGCGAGATCTCCCCCTCCTTCTACTCCTCCTCTCGCGCGTCTTCTCTCGAAATATCTCCGTTACCGGACGAGAGCGAGAGCGAACGGCGTGGCTAAAGTCCAGAAAACTGAAACCAGAAATTCTCGCGCGCCCGCGCGCACGATATTTCTGGATATGGGCGCGCGAGAATTCATGGCCGGAACGACTTTTCGTCACGCTGGAAATTAGTTGAGAAACGCGGAGGTTTATCGCATCGTAAACCGCGCGCGCGGCGAATTGTGCGCGATGCCCGTTCCTCTCCTATCGTTTCTCGGCCAGGAAAATGAGAGAAACGAGAGAGAGGGAGGGAGGGAGGGAGGCGCGCTTGTTCGAAACCCGAACGGATAGATAGTTCCTGGATGTAAAAGTTTACGTACTCGGTAACTCCGCTAAACTGGAGTACTGGCGTTCGCAGAGGGGAAAAAGGGTGATGCACGCACGTGGGAAAGCGCGTTTACGCACGACACACCACGCGATATTCTGAGCTAATGGTATGAAATCGACGTGCGAAGTGAGTAACGCGACAAAGGGGCGGACAGAGCGGCGTGTAAAAAAATCCGCGCGAGGGAAGGCGAGAAGAAAACCGGACACGAGCTATCGCTCGCGGCCGCGGTGGAGACGGAGAGCGCGAGTTTACGCGGAGGAGGGGAAAAAGAGAGCCCCCGTGAATGACACGCCGGGCGTGAATGCGTATCGCTGCGTACGCGGGCTGCGGCGCGCGTCGTTGCGTCGCGACGCGCGTCGTTGCGCATTCGCGTCGTATGTACCACACGGTGGTACGCGAGCATCGATGCGCGCGAGTCACGAATCGCGATTATTTCGGACGACTCTCCTGCCTCCGCCCCTCCCATTATGCTGCTCCTCTCTCTCTTTCTCTCTTGCTATCGAGGGAGGGCTGAGGGTGGTTTCTCCGATGGATTACTTTGTCTAATACTTTTCTCTATAAAATTTATCCAAGGCCAATATTTTTACGAGCTAAAACCGATTTAATACCAACTAGCTATAAATTACAAAATTGTCACATAAACTATTATATAGCATAGAGAGACGCAACTAACTTTAAAATAAAATTATAATGACGAATAAATAAATAAATTGTCAACGAATAAAAATAAAAGTATAAATGACGAATAAATTGTCGACGAATAAAAATCAAAGTATAAATAAAGACGGACGTTTCGACTATACAGTCATCCTCAGCGATAAGGGTCCTTGTAATAACAACATCAAATTTGGTTGACCATATCTGGCAATTTTAATAGTTTAGTATCGCGACGTTTCGACCATGGGTTTTGGTCCTTTTCAAGCGATCGTAACTGATACAAATTAAATTTTACAAATTACTAAAGTCATCCACATCTGAGATAATAAGTTGGCGATTATATAAATTGTGTGTTACCTGTGGTAGTCGTGTACATAGAATCACATGTATTATGGTGGTGTTGAGAGGATAGTCATTATAATCCAAAACTAAAATTGAGAGTGTTAAAGAGAGAGATAGAGAGAGAGAGAGAGAGAGAGAGAAATTGCGGAGGTTTTTTAATAGACTTATAGACTTACATGTTATGCCAGTGTTGGCTATAGGTACGTGAACTTAGCTTGAGTACTGACAAAGCATGACTGACTAATTGTAATAAGATCAAGATTGTTCTCCTCTCCAGATGACACCCGGTAGTGGTGTTTTTCGGTTGTTTGACCGTTGCACATTTCCAGGTGAGAACAGTATTGCGATAATTGGGGAATTTTTCTCCAATCTAAGTGATTGGAGTCGGATGTGAGTGGTCTGCCACCGTCTCTTGTCACATGTTTCGACAGACTTTTCTCTATCTTTTGGTTGTACTGATCTGGCTAGTCTACCTCCGTTTCTCGGTGCATGGTGTACACTTGGCACATGTGGTCAGCATGTACCGGGTACCTTTTTACTTTGTTCTGTACCATACATAATTTCTGTTACATTACTTCGGCATGCTGCACATTTTGTTACGCTAATTGTATCATCCAGCTTCGTAACTTTTCTTGATTTCTGAATACTTTTTATTAACGCTGTACAATGCGATATGTAGTCTTTAACACACACTGTGTTAACTCCGCGAGGGAGACCGCTGAAGGCATTGTGGTGTACAGATTTGCGGCATTACTGGGCAGCGCTAGGCATTTTTGGGGCATTATAAAGATAAAATAAGATAAAACAAGATAAAGGCGATAAGATAAGACAATAAGATAAAGTAATTCCCATTGGGTATTGGTGTACAAGATTTTGGTCAGCGGTTTCTCCCTCGGTTAACTTTATCTTTATAATCTTTGTTCTTTACACTTTTAAATGTTTTTTTCTTTCTTTTCACTTTTCAACTACTGTAAAACTCGATGTAATTTTGTCCTGACGCTTTAGAGGACTTGTCCCAGAGCGTTTAATAAATAATGATCTGATCTCTCTCTCTCTCTCTCTCTCTCTCTCTCTCTCTCTCTCCCCCCTCTCTCTTTCTCTTTCTGCCGCCGATTGTATCTCCGTTTTCGCGACGCACCGGTTAAATATATCCTTTACGAACACACGAGAGACTATCGACAGAACCGCAGAGAGCGAGACGTAGGATTCTCGTTTAAAGTGCACCCCCCAATAACCCGCTCAAGGTCATCGGGCGGATATTTTCGTGGTTCAAGATCTCGAAGGTACGGGATTGATCATGTTTTTTTTAAATGTGTACGCGTGGATCGCGCGACAAACCGACGACTGCCGCAAGATCGGCGAGAGATCGTGCACCGTTCGAGATCGAGCGGCAGAGGCGGTCGCCGAGAAAAAAGAATCGGCAAAAACGCGCGCGAGCGCGTTTCCACAGTGACGCGTTCTCGTTTTCTGCGATCCCGAGCGAGCTGCAGACGTAATAATGTCGATAGTGCGGCGATCTATCTCGGTGGTCTCAACGAGAGCGCCCACTCGTCTCCGAAGTAAATTTATCGCGGTGAACCGGCGGATCCGTCGCTTGTGTATGGCAACATGCTCTATTCTCGCCGTAAGCCAGCGACAGAAGATAGCGTTCTCCTCTGGTCCAAAATATCATTACCGCGAACCAGTGGTCCATTAAGTAACAATCAATATGTTGAGCGCAAAATTCGAATTAAGTCACAAACATTGTTAAGGTCTTGCATTTTAAACGCGTGCGAAAAATCAGATCGTTATCGACAAATTCGGCAAGAATGTTAAATGCAAATTGGCCTCGTCAATCCGCACGACGGCAACGCATGGCTTTTGCATCGATATCGCGGCTCGAGTTTTCTGCGATATTAAAAGAAGACGCTCAAGGACGCCCCGAAATTCCGCGTCGAACGATACTCGACTGTCGTTCCGAAGAGAGAGATAGAGTGAGAGAGAGAGGGGGGGGGAGGGGAGAGAAAAGGAGGGAGAGATACGCGTCGACTTTCCTCAATGTCAATCCACGTCGGACGCGAATTGTCGTCGTCCTCGTTATCGCTCCTGACGTCGCCGATAACGACCGAGCGTATATGTACATACGCCGGCGCGGCGGTTGCAGCGTCGGCATCGATCGTCAATAGAGCGAGATCCGCGCGCGCGGAGACGACGCGACGGACGGGCGCGAGGAAGAGGAGGCCTCCTCCGCGCCGTGAGCTAGCCGGCTCGCTCGCTCGCTTCGTTTCATCACCGCCGAGTCGTACGTTTCCGCTGGTCGCTTCGGCGCGGCGCGACGCGGCGCGGCGCAGTGCGACGCGTAATCAAGTAGTATAAATAATTCCGACGCGCAGCCATGAGCCGCGGCCCGTCCTCCCGTCCGTCCATCCGTCCGCGCGCCGCCCGTGCGAGAGAGGCTTAATCCCCTGTTATGACACGCCAGAAATCGGGATGCCACGCCACGCGTCACTAAACTGGAAACTCGCGCACCCACCGCCCCGCAATACGATTCCTCGCCGGCCTGCGATCCTCGCGCGGCCGGGACACGCGATTCCGGTACGAAAGAACACGGATCCGGAGGCTCCGATAAATTTCAAATCGACTCCCTTCCCCCGACGCGTATTTTTAGAATAACGTTAATTTAGTCGTACAAGCGGCGTAAATAGGTGCGATGTTGCGCCAGAAATTAACGCGCTGTCTTGACGCGCGAGTTTAATTCAGCTAAATTGCGAGCGGTATTTAAAGGAATGGTACAAGTCGCTGAGTTTCTCTCGGCGAGCACCGTAGTATAGATTGGCTACTAAGAGAGCTAGCTTTATACAGATAATAGCTATGAACTAGAACCCAGCAAGCCACGCTGAAAGCACAGTTACGTTAATATCGCTAGACTAATTTTGACTCGTCGGTGAAACGCGGAAGATAACGGTACGCGCTGGAGATTTTCACGTTGCGTTTTTGCACATATTCCCGGAGCATATTCATATCGAACAGCTCCGCAAAGTTATACTAATAATGTTACGCATCGACAGCAACGTATGCACATTATCCACATTAAACAATGTACTTGATAGATTTCGTTACGGACGTCGATAGACGCCAATCGTCTCGGTTGTGACAACTTATTAAAATCATAGTTTTGACGAAACTTGTGCATTAATTCTTCAGTCATCGTGTAGGATATCGATCCCGGTATAAAAAAATTAATTTACATTTTTCATGTAGAAAACTCAAAAGTTTACTCTAGTTAATTATAAAGGGTTCACGTAGAATATAATAGAATAAAAAACTGTATTTCGGAATCTGTACCTGAGAGGTCAACTGTCGTAACGGACATTTAGCAAATTTATACAAGCGAACCGAAATCAACTTGCATTTTTGAAAGTTGTTTTTCAAATATTTTTATAATATTTCTCTAAAGTTTGTGTGAAGATACTGTCTTTTAAAAAATAAAAAATTAGAGCGTTTAATTAGGACCGAGGGGGAAACCGCTGACCAAAATCTTGTACACCAATGCCCACTAATGCCCAGTGGACATTATTTTATCTTATTATCTTATTTTACCTTCATTATCTCGTTTCATCTGATTTTATTTTTATAATGCCCCAGCAAGGCCAAATGCCCAAACTAATGCAAAAATGCCTAGTAGTGCCCAGTAATGCCGCAAATTTGCCCACCACAATGTCTTCAGCGTGGAGAAACCGTTGACCAAAATCTTGTACACCAATGCCTAGTGACATTACTTTATTTTATCTCATTTTATCTTTATAATGCCCAGCAAGGCCTAATGCCAAAAATGCCTAGTAATGCCTAGTAATGTCGCAAATTTGCCCACCACATGCAATGTCCTCAGCGGGGAGAAACAGCTGACCAAAATCTTGTACACCAATGCCCAGTGGGCATTACTTTATCTTATCTCATTTTAACTTTATAATGCTCAGCAAGGCCTAATGCCAAAAATGCCTAGTAATGCCTAGTAATGTCGCAAATCTGCCCACCACAATGTCCTCAGTGGGAAGAAACCGCTGACCAAAATCTTGTACACCAATGCCCAGTGGGCATTATTTTATCTTATCCCCTTTTATCTTATTTTATCTTTATAATGCTCCAATAAGGCCTAATGCCAAAAAATGCCCAGTAATGCCGCAAATCTGCACACCACAATTCCTTCAGCGGTTTACCCGAGGGGGAAACTGCTGACCAAAATCTTGTACACCAATGCCCAGTAGGCATTACTTTATCTTATTTATCTTGTTTTATCTTATTTTATATTTATAATGCCCAAACTAATGCCCAGCAATGCCGCAAATTTGTACACCGCGAAGCCCTCAGTGGTTTACCCCTCGGTTAAGACAGAAACCTCAAAATCAATAACTTGATAGTTACAACAATTTTGCAGGTATTTACGAAGACTCCGCATGACTGGAGGGTTAAACGCGATTTCAAATTGTCACGGTGCCAAAGATCGTCAACGAGGAAGCGACGATCGCCGGTCGCGGGCTTTGGGAAGATGCTAACCCGGAGGGATGCCGCGGAACGGTACGGCACGCCGTCGCCGCGTACGACCGGCCGATTCCGCTGACTAACGCCCCGGATCGCGAACCGGTCATTAGTGCAACGGAACCGGTGCATCGGGAACAGGGAGAGCGCGGCGGAATGTCCGCGAGCCGGCGCGGCGTGGCGCGGCGCGGAGCGCGATGGATGCCCCTATTATCGGTCGCTCGACCGCCAGAATGCCGTTAGACGCACCGGCGCGGCGGTCAATCTATTGTCCTACGTGCGCGCATGCAGCTCCGCGGGCGTTCCCGCGAGCGATGCGAGTTTAACCGGCCGACAGAATTAGTTCGCGTCGCGCGGAAAATCCGCGCCCGCGCCACATCGTTCGCTTCAGCCTCCCCGCGCGTCACATTATTATCGAATTTATTTTACGATACACATTTGAACGTCCGATCTACGCGCGGTCCGATTCGGTCTAGATTAGATCGCGACCGTAGACTTTACGCGACTCAATCTTGGGTACCGCGAGTACGGCTCGAGTCGTATCTCTCTTTAAGAGCTTTCGCACGTGCTTTCCGTAAGACGCAACAGTAAGACTTCGACCAATCGCGTTGCTCGATTTGGCCTCCTACGACCGAATCGTGCGACGCGATTGGTCGAAATCTTACTGTTGCGTCTTAGGTCGGATCTACAATAAGTGTAGTATTTCCTATGGCTTAAGACTTACTACACCTATTGTGGCTATGGCCTAAGACGCAATTTGGCCAACCATGGCCGAATCGAATCGAGCGACGCGATTGGCCGAAATCTCACTGTTGCGAAAGCATGTGCGAAAGCCCTATAATTCCCTACGTGGCGATTTTACGCGCGACATGCTGCGGGATAAAAAGAGGATTGTTTAAATTCAGCCGACGCACTCTCGTGACGAGAGAGGAATTCGATTGTCGAGAAGAAATGCAGACACCGAGAAACCTTCATTCGCACCCTCCCCGCGTCCCCCTGACCGCTCCGAGTGATCCCGCTAAGCGCGGAGCGACAGAAATAAGGCCTGCGTTTATAGTAACCGCGGGTGAATGGAATTGAAAGGGTGAATCACTTCCGCTCGCTTCAACCTACTCCGCCGGCTCTCTCGATCGGCCTCGAGGAAGCGATCGATCTTACGCTCGATCGTCGCGCTTTCTCCGGACTCGGCGAATTCGCCAGTTTAATCCAACTCGCTCGCAGATATCGCGCTGTTATGAATCGATTACAGAGCTGGGACAATAAGGACGATCGAGCGCGACGTCACGTAAATGAAAACATGACGCCGATTGAAAATCCTCGTGTGCCGTGACGCGGAATTCGAAGTCCTGAATAAACGTTCGTCCTCCCTCACTCCCTCTCTCTCTCGCTCGCTCGCTCGCTATTCAGTACGAGGGAGTAGCGCGCGGTATTGCAATGCAAACTTACGGTACGGATGCACCTGTGTGTTATGCTCCGAGACACACGAGGCACGATTTCAATACAAACAGCGAGGACCGGTACGGCGCGTAATACAGTTACGACGGTCAGTAGTTTCCGGTTTCTTTGTACCTCCGAGAGGGAAGACGGACAGGAAACGGACGCCGTGAGCGCGAAATATCGCGGGACCCTCGGAGGGTCCCTCATCTTACCGCTCAAGTCTATCGAGTTTGATTCTCGAGTCGAAAGACGCGAACGAGTCCTGCGCGACTTTAACGTTCGGCCAGTTGAGATGAAGCAGTCGTCGTGTCGTACGACGACAAGTTCGATTCGAGGCTTTGCCTTTTCACGTTGCGATATAAAATCGACAAAGACAACTAATGTTACGGCGGCGAATGCGAGTCTAGCGCGGTCGGTGCGCAAAAGTAAAATAAAAATTCAGTCAAAGATTAAAATCATTCAATATATGTATTAGGTCGATCGAAGTACGTTTCGGCTCCTTCTTTGAGCCATCATCAACAAGGTTAGCGACGAGAAAGTATATTGTAGAATGAACAACTGACGATCCACGGGAGGAGAGCTCCTTCACAACCGATGCGCCAAAGTATGCGGGCTGACAGGCACAAATATAGTGGGTAAAGTTTCAACCTTGGATCGGCAGATGTTAAGTATAAAATAATCTATGTACATTAGGTGGAAAGACATGGTCGTTCACGATATAAGATTTTAAAACAAGATCACACAGAGTCTCGAAGTTGAAAAATATAAATTGGTGTAAATTAAAGCAAGGTAAACTGGTATAGATTAAATAATAGTATAAATAATATAAAATTAAATGTTCCGGACTTCGCGAGTGAAATGTGTCATAAGTACGGAGGGTTAGACACAAGCCCATAACATTAGAGTTTTCTTTGCCATTGTCACGAGTCTTTTTTTATCTTTAATTAAAATCGACAAAACTGTTTTAACAATTAGGTGAGCAATCCGACACAACTGGCTACAGGAAAAAATCCTTTATTGTACTACGTTTTGGCCATTGGTTTCGGCCCTTATCAAGTGTATTACACGTCGGCGTATGGCATGTGGTGAAATGCCATTAGGCACACTAAGACATAAATGAAAACGTCCGAATAATTACTTATATGTTAATTAAATAAATAAAGTTGAATAAATAAATAAATAATAAGTTAAACACGTACGTTAGATGTTACACTATAGCGACATGACGTCTCTCTAGATTTTCGTGGTTGCTGTGTATAAGGTACAGAACTGAGACTATAAACTTGTGTAGGTCAGCCTAGTGTCGATAACCGGTGATCCACAATTAAAAACATGTTCAATGACATAAGTATAAATATATACAGTCAACAAACACACCATTTTGCATGCTGCCGAGTCCGGCCTTCCGCTCCTCCGTGCACTCATTGGCTCAGACGTTTTTCTGAATTAGGCGATAATAATTACGATTTTGTAAAATTTTATATAACTTTTCTTCTCAGTTTAATCCAATCTACTATAATCTTTGGGGTCGTCCATATCGAATCTGACACCCTGTATATATGGTCTACGTAACATCTATAATGTTTTCATAGATTCCGGGTAAATTCTCAGTGTCTTTTTGGCAGTTAATTGCGATATAAAATGTCTGTTTTATATCGCAGGTAGAAGTAACTGTTTGAAAGAAAGGGTGAACGTACCATCATTCCAGGCAGTCTAATGTCGCAGGAACGACGTGACAGAAGGAAGATTTCTTCTCACAGAGAAGCCACCCGGGCCTGAGGCCCTGGCACAGGAGGGCCCACCATGCCCCTCCAGTTCCCTCGTTCTGCTGCGTCGTTACGTCGATGCGGCGGGATATCGCCCTCGACACGCTCGTCGATACACTTTTTCCTCACGACCGTGAATATCAACGGAACTTGAATGTCATCTTTCCCTCGCTCGTGCTCCGACACGCGTGACCGTTTTCCCGCCTCGGTTCCTCGCTGACTTTCGACTGCGCGCGGCGCTAACGTTCGCGAACAATCGTCAAACTCGACGGCCGTTCGATCCTTCTCGAGGAAGAACGCGGCGATGTCCACGTTAACGAACGTACGACATACCGGTATCCCGACAGGATCGAATTACGACTAAACGCCACTCGACTGCGAAAAAGCCGCACCGGAGAGTCTTCACTTAATTTGTTCGTACTCTCGCCGGCGGCTAAATGTCACTCGATCCTCTCGTTCGCGCTCCCGTAACGGCGTGCGCGGCGTCGATTTCCTCCTATCGATCGTACGGGCGAAACGCAACGCTCATCCTGACAATTTGACTAGCTATCGTCTCGTCGGCGCGCATCGACGTCGTTCTCGCGCGTCTCAGACGGCCCGAGAAATCTTTCTCGTCTCTCGGCTTATCGCTTCCTCACTCGAGTTACCGATCCTCTCTCGCAAAGAGAGAGAGAGAAAGAGAGAGAGAGGGAGCACGTGACACTTCTCTCGTCGTGGCCTTGCACGCCGCGTATCGCCCGCTAGCGATTCCCCGACCTATGAACCTGCCGAGTTCTCACAGCCGGCGACCAACCAGCACCGATGCGTATCGACGATAAGCGATTCCCGAGCGTGAAAAACAATCGGGACGGCGCGCGATTGTCTGCAGTTTCTCGAAAGACGTTTTGCCACTGGCTTCGCCCGCCTCGCGAAAGCCACAGTTACGGGAAGCACTTTCTACACAGACGGTTCTCGCATTCTCCACACATACACACACACACACACACAAACGGTCCTTTCAGTTTCCTCTTCTTTTCAATCGGCTTAAAAAAGCCTCGTCGAAGAGACACGCGCACTCTCGTTATCGACGGCTCGCGCTATCGCTCCGTATCGCGGGTCTCGGGCATGACGGTCCCCTTCGTTCCAGAAAACGACCCGGCTCCGTGGTGGTCTCTCGGTCCGACGAGCGTGGGAACGGATACGGGCGTGCGAAGAAAATCGCAACGGCGGCGACGGCGGAGGCAGAAGCGAAGGCGTCGTCGTCGTCGTCGTCGTCGTTGTCGTGCGCTTCGATTTTCCCTCGTAAATCGTCAACAGGTGGTTTTCCGAACGGCGACGCACGGAATGCACGCGGCGCGGATTCCCGGGTCCAACGGGACCGCGGGCTCGCGCGGTCCTTCTCGCGGGCGCTCCGGCGAACAGCTGATCGTGTTCGCGCGGCGAACGCTCGACTCGTCCCGGCGGGGCGGCGGGGCGCGGGGTGGCTAAAAGCAGCGTCGCCGCGCGCGATACCGCGATCGCATTAGCCGACTGACTGGCCGCGCGCGCCTCTCGTACGCGCCTCTAGAGCGTCCTCCCGCGACCTGCCCTCGCGCTGGGACGCGGAGCGAGCGGAATCGCCGGTCGCCGCGACTCCAGGCTCGCCGCCGCTTCGCCGATGCGCGCGAAACGCTCGCGGACTGTTATATCAGGCTCTCTTCTCGCGCCGCCCTTCCGTCGCCCGCGCCCTCGCCGGTGTTCCGATCGCGTTCCGCGCGCACCCGCCTCACTCTCCGCGCGACTATTTTCGTTCCCGCGATGGCAGAAACGCGACGCGTTCGAGCACGCTCGAGCCTCTTCCCACTCTATCGCGCCCCGCTCTTTTCCGCTTCCTGCCGTCTCTTCTCGCGCGCGCCGCGTGCGTCTCGCTCGCGTGGCTTGCCCCGGGCCGTCGGCGACGCTGTCCCACGTTGCCGTCGTCCTCCTCGTCGCCGTCGTCGTCGTCCTCCCCGTTGCCCCGTTGCTCGCTCGGCTTACAGCACAGGGATCGCGCGTGCCTCCCCCCACGCGGTGGGCGCGCAGCAGAAGGAGGATGAGACGGCGGAGGGCGACCGGGTTCTTTCATACGCAAACATCGGCTGACGACTGTCGTCGTGCGGCGTCTCGGCCGTCCGACGTCCACGAGCGCGGCCAAGGTGGTCTCGCTGCGCCCCTTTAAGCGAGACGAGCGGAACGCGGCCACGCTGCGACCGGCCGTTCAATTTGCCGCCGAGGATGGCACTCGCGCACTCGTCCACTCACGGTTCGTGACGCGCAGGCTGACGCGAGGGACTGAAATAACGTTGTCGTTTGTCTCTCCTCTCTCTCTTTCTCTCTCTCTCTCTCTCTCTGTCTTTCTTTCTCTCCTTCTCTTTTTCTCTCTCTTTGGTACCCTCGGCCAGCCGTTGCGGTGCACGTGCGAGGACCGCAACGAGGAAAAGCTTGCGCGGCAACGGGAGGGGAAAAAAGCGTCCGTTCGCCGACGCTTAATAGGTCGGGGACTCGGCAAGAGATGAAACGCGCTGCGTGGAAGAGAAGAGAACGGAGGAGGAGAGGAGGTTGATGTCGGTTGCTCGCCCTGTCGAGGACCGCGAGCGATTGACTCCCGCGCGTCCCGGTCTCCTCGTAGCCACGGCACGCGTGAGAAAGGAACACGGGAGGGGATTCCCACAGGAGAGGGGGTGGAGAAGCGGCGACGACCGCCACGGTAGGGCACGCGAGAAAGGCAGAGAGAGAGGAAGATGGGACCGGGCCGGGGGTGAACGAGGAAAGAGGAGGAGGAGGCGGTGCGGGGGCGACGTGAGTGACGACGAGGGTGGCAGCGGGAGGAGGCGGTGAGTATGGCGCGTGCCACTACACGCTAGCAGGTGGAGTGCGCGTGCCCAGAAATCTCTATTTCTCCCCCCCCCCCCCTCGCGTTTCCGTTCTCTTTCCTCGATTCGCCGCCAACTCTTTCCTCCCTCCGTCTCTCTCCTCTTTTTTTCTTCTCGTCGCCCTCCGTCTTCGTTCAGTCGTTCTCTCTTTCTCTCTCTCTCTCTTTCTCTCGCTCTCGCTCGCCGCGCGTTTCACGGATTTTCCGCGTTTCGGGAGAGGGTGTCGTCCTCCTCCTCCTCCTCCCCCTCAGACGCGGCTGTTCCTCTCCTCGCGTTCTCGGAGATTCGACTCGCGATCGGCGCGTCAGCGCTGCATTCTCATCCCTTGAAAATTTCACTCTCGGGCTCTCGAGCGATCGCTTCGGAGTTTCCCGCGCGTGTCACTCGAGCGCGTCACGCAATTACGACGACGCGCCGCCTCGGCCACGGCGCGCCGGCATGATAATACGAAATCGATTCGCTCGATTGAGAGATCCCGGCATTCATAATGTTTACGCGCCGCACGGTCAGGTTATTCTCGCGCGTAGCGCGATAAGAGTTGCTAACGAAAGTACTCGGCGACGATAAGTGCGTTAGCCGAGTTTACAGTAACGTCACGGCATCCATGGATCCTATCGCGCCGACAACTCACTTTTGCCCGCGTCCGTCGAGTGTTCGAGAGACAGCAACACCCTCGCGAGATTCGTTAACGATTATCCTAAGCGCCTCGTGCTCGAACGCCGCCAGATTTCATCTGTCCCGCGCGATATATCGAAAGTTTCGAGGGAGCGGCAGTTCGAGTCGCCGTAACGATTCATTCATTATCGAGATCACTGAGTCGGTACATCGTCCTAACGTGTCGCATCGTTGACGAAACGAAACCCACTGTGAATCGGTCGGAAACGACGCACTGTTGCGGCGAGTTTTCATAAATTTCGCGGGCGTTTCTCTCTTCCCCCGCGTGCCGGCCGAACGATTTAACGCGCGAGAACTCGTCGAGACCCCCAAGTGTCGAGTGACGTCTCGCGACAAGCCTCTCGCCGCGGGGCCGAGGATGCGGGCGGCCTCGTGTCGTCACGTTACGCGCAGTTACGAGCTGTCACCGCTGCGCACGTGGTTCGCCAGGAGACGCGGTGCGACGACACATCCCCCCGATACGGAGAACCTGACGCTCCGAGAAGTCGCCAGCCACTGACGTGCGTCGCGACCGCTCCGGGCGGCCCGGCTCCTCTCGCGGGGAGGCACGCGCGGCGCGGCGCGGCGTCAGGCATCGGCTATGTTCGGTCGGACTCGACAACGCTCGTCCTCTCGGCCCGACTCGAGGCACTTGGCCGGCGCAACCGCGACTCCGGCCGTCGTCGTCGTCGCCGCCGTCATCGTCGCCGTCGCCGTCGCCGTCGCCGCCGCCGCCGCCGCCGCCGCCGCCGCCGCCGCCGCGCCTGACTCGCTCCGATCTGCACCCGAGGCCGCGCGCTCCGCTCCGCTCCGCGCCGCTTCGCGCCGCCGGCCTCCGGCCCGACTCCCGCGACTTCTAGAACGAATCTTAGCTCCTTCTCTCCACCCCGCGACCTACCGCCTCGCCCCAACTGCCGTGGGTGTACCGTAATTGCGTGCGATCGGTGTATATCGTACTGATAGTACACGCTGCGAAATGGTTGGTGTACCAGGAACGCTATTTTAATCGCCCAAGTTATCGTTACGGACGTTCCTAACATTCCTCGGGCGTGTTTCTAATTGCGACGATGCTCGCGCGAAGCCGCGTCGCCCCCCGCGCCGGAGCGAGATTTCGACGGGCGGCAAAACGCTCGGCGAAACGAATTCGCTGACGTGCGACGCGCGGCGTCCTTCGAATCATTCAAATCGCTTGCGCTTCAACAACCGTGAATACGTTATTAACGTTCTGACTCCCGAAAGTCATTCTTCGACACGTTTTATCGTACCTTCCTTTTCGGTTGCGTCCCGTTGCTGGAGTGATTCTGCACTTTTGCACCTTTCTAACCTAGAAACTATCAGTTCGCGGAAACACTTGTGTAATATACAAATTAAATGACTTACGTGTACAGATCGAAAGCAGCTTGCTATTCCGGCTAAATGAAAGAACAATATGGCATCACTGAAACTAAGTTTCCAAGTCTAATAAGAAATATAATAGTGAGCAACACACATATACAGTACATGTGGTATGTGCGTTGCTCACTCATTAATTTTTATTAGACTTACAAACTTAGTTTTAGTGATACCACATTGTTCTTTAATTCAGTCGGAATAGCAAGCTGCTTTCGATCTGTACACGTGAGCCATTTAATTTGTATATTACACAAATGTTTCCGCGAAACAGACAGTTTTAAGTGCAAAAGGTGCAAAAGTGCAGAATCACTCCAGCATCCCCTAAAAAAAAAAACAAAAAAACCGACGGTCGACAATACCAGGATTAGTCGCGACGCACAATTATTTCGAGAAGAGAACAAAGATGGCTCGACCGACGTTAACGCGACATCGTCTTTAAGAAGTCTTTAAACCGCATTGCCGAGCCAAAGGAGAAAAAGAAAGAAGGGAAGAAAAGGGAAAAGTGTAACGACACGCGCGCGGGAAGCGACGTAGTCGCGAGAGCGACTTAAAGGCGGCCCTCCCGTGCAGCTGGCCGTGCCGGAGCCTCACACAGGCGCATTCGCGCGACACGTCGCGTCGCGTCGCGTCGCCCGTACACGTCCAACCTCCTCCACTTCGACCGTTGCGTCATCACGGCGTCGCGGTGCGCCGGGATTCAACGGCGCGGCAGGGGGATCGCACGGGCGCAGACGCGCGAGCAGCGACGCGACGAGCGCATCTGTACCGCTCCGCTTACACTTACTACAAATCCGCCGCAGTGGCGCTCATCCGGTTGCCCCGCGCGCGTCGCGTCGTCGCCAACGGGACCGAGCAGCGACGACGCGTCGACGTGCGCCACGACGCATCGTCGCGCCGGCTCGCCGGTAAATTGGCCAGTGGCTCTCGCACCGGAAAAACACCGCGATCGCATCGCGCACGCGGAATAGGAATCGGTACAGTAGATTATCGGATCCGACGCTATTACACCCCGATTGATGATAAACTAGGATTTATATAGCGACAATCATATTTATTATTGAGAAGGGAATAGTTTAATCTTAAGTAGCGCTTTGGTTCTTATACACTCGCGTCAATCTTTATTTTATACAAAATTTTAGCAGGTAGGCTTTGTAACAACTTCCGCTAGCGCCTCACCTTTCGATCTTTCGATATTACTTTCTCTTTTTCTGTATCTCGTTTTGCAGCAATAAATTAAATTTAAATTAAAAGAAATTAAATTAGAAAATTCTAAAATTGAGAAAAAATGAAGTTGATTTGTGCGTTGCAAATTAGTACATCGAGAGAAGACTTATTTTAAACGCAAGACTATACAGGGTGCTCCCGGGTTAAATGGCCAAACTTGAAAGATGTATTTAGGACCTCAAAGCAAGAAAAATTTTCCTCTGGAAATATGCTCGTAAATGTTCCGTTCAAGAGATATTGACGTCTGAAGTTATGAACTTTTAGGAATGAACAATTTCGAAATACGACTATTTCTTTGATTCAGAATTCCTTGTCTGGTAAATATATGGCTTCATCTGTCCATAAAATGTTTTGCGAGAATTGTAAATCATAATTTGTTTGATTTAAAAACCAATCGCAAAATATTCAGTACGACGGAACTTTGTTTACGAAATCGAAGGTCATTGATAGGCTTTTATTTGCATGGTAAACAAAGCGTCGTATCATCGTACTTAGTTCGTTGAATGCTTTCGTCGAATAAACTGGTATGAAGTGCCTGTTAATGATCTTCAATCATTAAAACGGAGGATAGTGCAGGCGTGTAACGAAATTACAGACGCACAATGTCAGTCAGCCACTCATTCTGTCATCGATAGGTGCAAGCATGTCTCCAAGCTGGAGGCCATCATTTTGAACAAAACGTTTAATAATTAAATTTTTATTATTAAAAAGCAATAAAGAGGATAAATCTAAATTATTTCGAAATTATTCATTCCTAACAGTTCATAACTTCAGAAGTCAATATCTCGTGAACGGAACGTTTACGAGCATATTTCCAGAGGAAAATTTTTCTCGCTTTGAGGTCCTAAATACATCTTTCAAGTTTGGCCATTTAATCCGGGAGCACCCTGTATATATTCCTGTCACTCCTAGTTGGAGCACAGGGCCTTTTAGGAAATTCTGCCAGTTGTCTCTATTTTGGGCAAGATGTTTCAATTGGTTCCACGATCTATATATAGTCAAATATCGTCGACAAGTTATCCTACCGGCTTCCTTTCCTAATAGTTTCAGTAATCAAGTGTCAGACTGACGGTGATTAGCCCATCGAGCCTTAGTCTGGAGTTGAGGCTGCCAACTATAGCGCCCAGACGCATCTCAGGATATACCGGCCCTGGCTATACCCCTAAAGGGATATAGTGTGGCAGGATACTCTCGGTGGTCGCCACTTCCTTCTGTGAGAGAGGTAGCGTCCGAAAAAAACCAGCTGTATCCGTGGGTGGATTTGAACGGATCTTTTCGTTCATGTGTTTACTAAGCAGCGCACTTTTCTCCGCACCACCGCTTGCCACTCAAATTTATATACGTCACGTAATAAGAGTACTCTTATTTCAATGTAATAAATCAGTCTTATTTAAATCGAGAATAGGAGAATAGGAATTGTGTATTTAATCTTAATATTATTGTTTTACTGCACGAGGTTGCGATAAGTTTAAATGTGTCGGGAATACTTTTTGTCTTGTTATCGGAAATTCTGTCCGAGAGGGTACTAAAAAATCTGGAAAACACCGAGGAATTTGTCCTGATAAAAGGTCGCCGATAAGATTCTCTTCCGCCGTGCGGCCCCACTGGCGCGCGCACGTGCGCACGCACGCGCGTCGGAGAAAAACTCGACGATCGCGCGCGAACGCGTCGCGATTAACCGCGATTACGGCCGCTGCGTTTCTATGCTAATAACGATTGACAGGGTGGTGATTATTTGTCGATGGATAATTAGACGACGAGATGTGCCGCGGGACGCGAGACGCCGAGTGACGGGCCGAGTAATTGCGATGCGGATATTACTCGCGATTACGAGCGCTGCCCGTGGTACACTCCGTAAATGAGAGGTAAAATTGGTAGACGGCGCGCGGAGGAACGCGCGACGATAATGCCGAGGTGGCGGCCAACGAGGCTTTTAATTAAAAGTCTAACGCGGCGCCATGAAGGCGATCTCCCGCGGCAAACGATGTCCACCTACGCCGTCGACTATTCTCCTTGTATTCATCCCGCTTGGACCATTCGAATTTCGACAGTGTTCTATATATTTTTATTCCGCGAGCCAGCAAGTTTAGTTTAGTTTCCAAAATCATCGAACGGTATTTCGATGAAAAAAAAACAGCTCGCGATACTTCGAATTTTATTCCCAGGGTCGCATCGCTCCCGAAACGAGCGAGAGGCGGTGGCATTTCCCGTGTAATTGTCCGGCTCCGTTGTTGAACGAACGGTGCCAGACCGAAAATCATGCTCGGTGCAGTTGCGAACGGAGAATGGTCGCGCGCGTGCGCGCGTGTGTGTGTATCGACAACGACGTAATGCAATCTCTGTTAACGTAAGATGATCTGCCGAGATAAGGAACGACATCGCATCGGTTTTCGTTGAATCCCAAGGCGCGCGCGATCTCTCGAAGACGGTGGAGAAGCGCGGGGTCCTCGCCGAGTTCTCTGGCATTGCGACGAAAACGACGGGATTATCGCCGTTGCTTGCACGCAAAGAAATGACTTGGTAATTTCAGTTTCTAGTTGTTTCGGCAGCTAGTTTGAATTTAAATAAAAAGCTAATCGTTTTATCTCCATCGCGAGGTACAACTTTATTGGAAGGAAGAACTCACTTTAACGCGAGTAGCTAAGAACGTAGCAGCCATTTCAAAATATGTTACGACTTATAATGCCTTTTGTTTTCGATAGCTACTGTTTCTCACTGAGGCGTCTAATTTAAAAGAGTTAACAAATTGAGATTCGGTAGCAACGACATTACGGCTGGTATTCATAGTTCATTATATTTAAGATCGTTTCAAGTACAATCTCAAGCTATTATCCAATCACAGAGCCGTATTAGCATCTCAAGATATTACTCGAGACAATCTTGAAATAAGAACTGACTATGAATACCAGCCCAGCTGTCCCTGTTCAAAGACGCGTCTTAGCTGCGACGGCTGTATTTCAGCTCCTTTGGCTAATCTCTTTTCTGTGTGTGCACGGCGTCGACTTGTGTCTTCCTCGAAGCGCTCCTTCCGCGCAGCTCGACGCTGTCGCGCGCGCGTACGTGCCCAGCAGCGGCCGCGAAGTAAACGAGCCGTGGTGGTATACGATCGAAGGTCGATTGTAAACATTTATGACGACGCCGCGGCTCCGGCTATCGACGTTTACGTTACAGATATACGAGCCGCGAACGGCTGAAGGCCAACCCGTAAAAATACGAGCCGATTCGCGGCCGTGATAAAGATAAGTAAAAATGCACGCCTCGAACTTGCAAAAATAATGCGGCCGACAGGAGGCGCGTTTCTTTTAGTCGAGGAAGCGCAGGAATGACGAACGTTCGCAGCACAGTGTAACCAGTAGGCCCACTCGCTGTCCCTTTGATCTTTGCGGTTCTCATCACGTGGTATTCCGCCATTGCTTTGGTTACCAATGTGCGTGTGCGCGTGTGTACTACGGTTTTGCATACAGGTCTGGAAATGACGATGGTGAGGGTTGCCTCTCTTAACGTTCTCGGTTTTACTTCGATTTTCAGCCGCAAGGTGCCGCGTTTGATCTAGAAGTGTCATATGCAATATGATGACACAAAATCACATGTACGAGTGTATTTTACAATGCTATTCCTAGAGATGCATAAAATTAATAATTTTAATATTTTTGGCACTTTAAAAGCAGAGCATTTTTGTCTCGTAGTTCTGTGTCTTGTAATGCATTTTGATTTACCGCGTATGATTTAGGCATTTCAATATTGTACAATTTATGTTTATTGAAACAGTCAGAATTTTAATTCTGGAGCTACAGGTGACTCACAGACTGCACATTTTAAGGTTATATCTCACCACACTCCAGAACTAGTAGCGACGCACAGTGACGATAGCGCGAACGAAAAACTATCTTATTAATGGAGTCACCCCCACCACTAAAAATTCGATGTTGTTCCAGACCTGTACGTAAGACCGTGGTACTCATCAAAGCTACACTACCACTCATACAACTTTTCTCCCATTGGCTTGACCAAAATAATGGCGAATGCGCAGAAGGGATCGACCATAGACGTAGTAAGAATAGACTGCGCGTTCCCTACCTTTCCCGTCTTGAGAACACGTACAAACGTTAGAACGAGATAGTTGATAGTTTAGTGGTCGCCTCATCTTTGTCTAATACATAGTGGGAGAAACTGAAGAGTAAAGGGAATGATAGAGGGTGACCACTCAAAGTATGTTGTCTCTTTCTATAGTTTGTTCACTGCTTCAGCCAAACGCGCAGTCCATGTATATATGTCTATGGGGCCGACGTAAAACGAAACAAATGACGAAGTGGACCTATTAGTTACGGTGCAACGATAAGAACAACTTACTTCTGTCGATACAAGTCGACAATTACGATCGAGATTCTTAATCTGTACCGCGAAACTGAAAACGCAAAAGCCCGTAGCTTTTCACGTGTCTACGATAAAATGTCATCGCGCCGTTGCGACGAAAAATAGCAGCGACGCGGCGGCAACGTTTACCTGCGCGCGGGTTCGGCGTACGGAAAAGTCAATGGAAACGTCAAAAACTTGATTGGATCACGTTCCTTCCTGTCCAACGGGCGAGTCCCTCTCCCCGAAATCTGTCAGCGCGTTATCAAAAGTTCGGCTTGGATTTTTGCCTCGGTCGCCGACGGGATGAAACGTCCGCGGGATACAAATGTAATTTTCATAGCGAGCCAAGCTGCGCGTTACTTCCGGTTAGCGTACGCTCCATCGGGCGTGTTTTCGCAGAAAGCATCGGCGGAACCAACGAAACCAGTCGAAAACAACAAACGAGAGGAAGAGGAAGAGGGAGGGGGGAGAGGGGGGAGAGAGAGAGAGAGAGAGAGAGAGAGAGAGAGAGAGAGAGAGAGAGAGAGAGAGAGAGAGAGAGAGAGAGAGAGAGAGAG
>NW_011967069.1:129062-150645 GCF_000949405.1 Vollenhovia emeryi
CAGACACGAAGTAATTTTATTCCATTTCTTTTTTTCGCCCTCCAAAATGTTTCCAAGGGGCACGATTCGCAATCGAATGTATCATATATTTGCCCACGCGTATCATTGCATATTTAAAGTGCGCAATTTGCGACCGCATCATCGGCCCTCGCGATAGCCAAAGAGAGAGAGAGAGAGAGAGAGAGAGCTGCGGAGAGAGAGTGCTCCGGTCAAATTCGCTCTTCCTTTATGCTGGATATTCTTTGCCCTGCTTCCATTTCGCTCGCATGATGCGAACGCGTGGTAGAAAAGCACGCCGGGGAAATGAAGAAGAGAGAAACGGATCGCGCGCGCGCGCGCGCGCGGATAAGAGTAGAAACGACGGCGGTGGGTGGCCGAGATCGATGCCGCCCCCTCGCTGATTTGTGAGATCGCTTTTCACCGAGTCCCGCTTTTCTCCTCCACACTCCGCCTTCTTTCCGCCGATTTTCCCAACCCGGTTTCCCTCCCTGTTTGTCATCCCGCCGAGCCCTCTCGCTCCACAATTCACTCTGCATCGCGAACGCAGTCGCGATACTGTGGACAATAGATCGGGCAATCTGACCGAGATTTTCCACCATCGTTAAAATATTAAAATAAAATACACTCGTGAAATAATGACGCATCCTCGACCCTGATTGAAATATCACGCATTCTCGAGCAGCTACTGAACCGTTGTGTTAACTTCTGTCCAGTAACTGTGAAGTAAAACCAGAGTTTCCCCTTTAAATATATTTTAGCCTATAACTTTTTCATTTTATAGTCCATAGCAGCTAAAACTTAAGTATTAGCCAACATTTATTGAGTACTTTCGAACGATGTATCACACATTGTGCTTCTTGCGACAACCCTTCGGACTCTTCCCTTGTGAGAGCAAATCGAGTAAAAGTCCTGCACTACTAGTGTACCGTATCTTTCATATTTTTGGAGATATTTGCGTGAGTTATTTAAAATGAGACACCCTGTATATAATATAAGTCCTTCATAAAAAAATAGATATATGCATGACGGTGACGAAATAAGTGTGTCGAGAAGGCCACAGACGCTACGTAAGAAGAAAAAAAAGGAATTCGGAGGAAAGTGACAATGACGGAGGTGTTGTTTCGCGCGTTTCCTTTCTTTCGTGATCTCTCACGGCCGATCTCGTCGGCGTTCATTCTCCGAATAGGCGAAAGTCCGGCGGTGCTTACCAATGTTTCAACCTGATGATCGGTATTACCGCAAATTGATGATGTATTCGATTATTTCAGTTCTGAAAACACCCAGTTGTGATTTCATTAAGAAACCGAGGTAACACTTTTTATATTGGATAAGATCCAAGATGGCGATCCTTAGCGCGACTAATGCATGCACGTTCTATATTTATTTTGTGTTATGAATCTATCTTATGTTCGTTTAAATAAAACACGGGCGCTATCTCGAAATTGATCATCTTGAAGAAATAGCGTTTACGTTACACGGAGACAATCGTGATAGATCGCTGCGACGCGAGCGTCATGTGTGACGTTTAAGAAACTGCGAGTTAAGTCGTTATGGCGCCTCATGTAATTTAATCGCAGGAAACAATTCCAATTTTGCATGCATAACGTCGCATATTGCGCACGACAGATCGTAACGCGCATATCCGAGAACGTCGGCGAGCCAGCGTAACGTAACGTGTCGTGTCCTGGCGAGGAATAATCTGCCGGTATTGCCATCTTTAAAACATCGGCGCGCGATAAAACACGGTACAAATGATCTATATTTATCACTACCAGGTTACCTGTGTGCACTTTATGTGGCACGTGTTCACCTATAAATAGTTGCACTATCTGCGAGATCACTGGGAGAGAACACTCTCTTTGACTATTTATAAATGCAATCACCTTTCCATATATTTGGTATTCTAGTATTACGCAAAAAAAAAATAAAACACAAAGGCAAAATGAAATATGACAATCGGAAGGACACAGTGTTAAAACTTTCCACCGTCGATTAAAGACGTCTACGTCCTCCAGTTACGGATGTATCTAAGATCGCAAGAGAATAATTTTGAGTGAGACAGCCGGGACATGATCACATCGCATGAACTGTTTCTGCCTCATCTCACCATCTCTCGTCGTAAGCGTTACTCTCTGATTTATCTCGAGGTGTGCGCGTCGTAATCGCGCGACTTCAGCGAAACCTGCTGTCAGCGAATTCCTCCGGCAAACAAAGAGTCGCGTTGGTGACTAGAGAAGGACAGAGCGCGAAAAAGAAGGTCGCGAGGAAACGAGTCGAAAATAAAAAGGTATATCTGCGTGACGCGAAACGAACGAACTTATCTTGGCTCGTTATTGCACTTGACTTTAAGTCTTTGTATTTTATGAAAATTAAATGTATAATAAGTAACACGATAATAAGATACCGAGAAGAGAGTAAGAATAAAAACATTGAAAACAAATTGAAAAATATATGGCAGGCACTTTTTTATCTACATAGATAATACAAATTTTACATGTAAATGTGTGTGCATATATGAGTTATACAAATAAAATGATTAAAGACTAAAAGAAATAAATCGCAAACTTATAGTCGACTGGCTATATAAACTGGCAAGAGGTTAATGTATTAAGAAAAAAGCTACAACGTTTCGACCAAATTGCAGGTCCTTATCAAGTAGAACACATTGTAAAGTCACAGATTAAGTGGATTAATAATATGCAAAAGTAAGAAACGGAAAGAATATCAAGTTAGAAATACCTTATGTTCCGAGAAGCAGTTCACGAGTCTGTGTCTGTAAATTCATACACGAGCAGACACTTTAGTAGAGTCCTGGTAGGGGCCTAATAAGGATGCTTTAATGCCTGATCAGGCACTCATCAGGCAGCCCTGATAGGGCCCTGACCGTAAATATAACATCGAGAATTAAAATTGCCTGATCAGGTTTTCCTTATCAAGACCTCATAATTTCCCCCTTGTTACGCCTTACAATTTCTAATAGGGGGGTAGTAGGGCATCGGTAGGCTTCCTATTTAAAAAATTTAATTTTTTAAACTAATTTTTAAGTTTTGTTAAATTATATAGTTATCAAAAGTATATTCAGGTCATTGAAGTTTATCCACGATCCAGACAACTCGCTGTCGGGTCATATCGGCTCGCCTCTTACACTAATAAGAGATGATTTTACTTACGAGAAAGATTAACGCACTGTCACCACATCGCGGCAATAAATGGTACTAGTACTATATATTCAGGTAAACGTTTATCAAATCCTATGAGGGAATCAGGCGCACCGGATCAGGCACATGTCAGGAATTCCTTATTAGGGCATTCCTTACTTCCTCCCTGTTAAGCCCTGACCATACATAAGGCAGACATGCCTGATTTCATTTCTACTCGGGATAGTCATCAAAAGTATATTCAGATCATTGAATGAGTTTATTCATGATTCAGACAACTCGCTGTCGGATCGTATCGGCTCGCCTCTCATACTAATACGGGATGATTTTTACTTACGAGAAAGAACGCGTGGTCGCCACGTCGCGGCAGTGAGTGGTACTAGTACTGTATATTCAGGTTAACGTTTATCAAATCCTACGAGGGAATCAGGCACATGTTAGGAATTCCTTATTAGGGCATTACTTACTTCCTCCCTATCAGACCCTGATCATATATAAGGCATGCCTGAGTTCATTTCTACTCGGGTGATCAACAGCTAAGAAAGGAGACGTTTAGCCAAGCAAATTAAATATAAGAAGAAACGAGATTATGAAAGGCGATCTCATAGATTCACAATGAAAGCAACGTATAAATTAACATCAAATTTATTGTCGAAATCAAATCGCGCTGGCCTTTGTCACAACGCAATCTTAATTAACCGATTAATTAGCGCCATACACTTGGTATTGGAAATTAATATGGTTAGACTAGACTAATCGCACTCGGATGAGGACAAATGCTAATGAGAGCCGCTGCTCAGGAATGACTACTACCTACTTGTTTTCATTTAGACACTTATGAGTGTACGTGAACGACGAACTGTTTATATTACTGCGACGCTAGAGACTCTTGCTATCGGCAAGAGTCTACGTAACCGGATCACGCAGTCGTCATCAACTAACTCGTTCCGGTTCTCGGTAAAACGATATACCAAGAAGATCGAGATTCAAAAGCTGTAGGCGTCAACTCGGCAAAATATAATACGCGAGCCAATTTAAGGTAGTTAGGTCAAAAATGATAAAGTTACAGATTTTCTTTAAACTTGCAGCAAAACTAATTTATATATTAATACGTATGTGTGTGAAATTTGGATTTGATTTACCGTAGTTTCCGAGATATAATCACTCAAAATTAATTATTTTTAACATGTCGCTTTTCGCCATTGGCTGCTGAGGTAAAAAACCTGACACTTGGACATATATTTGTCAGTAGCGAAAAATCCACGAGGATTGAAACAAAAATCGAGCGAAAGTAGTTGAATGTTTAAAGAAGTGCATGTTTAAATTTCAACGACGCTAACCGTACGGTATCATGGTAAATCCAAAGAAAAGATTGGCTAGGTTAACTTTTTCGTGCGCGGATCCTTTGCGGATGTGGCAACATAGGCTATGCCGTTCTCTTTGTTTTTTGGTTAAGTGTTGTTTGCGTTTTCGCTTGTGCTGTAACACTTGCTTTTTTTATAAAACGCCCTTTATATCGTAACTGATTTTCCATTACAATAATTAAAATATCTTTTACATGCCTTAGTGGTCGAATTGGTGAGACGCCTGTCTAGAGTGTAAGGAAGTACAGGTTCAAACCCTGGCTGAGGTAATACTTTCCGCAACAAATTTTCTGTATTATTAAAAGTGCCAGATGTGGTCAAGAAAGCTGACATTGTTAAAATATGTATATTTTTACAATCTATTGCAGTCACGATGAAATGCGATGTTGCCACGATCAACGCTCTGCTAACACTACGCAATTCAGAATACTATTTCATTTTCTATAACTCTTCTTTTATTTTATCAGTTTTTAATATTCTAAGAGAAGCAATAGTGTTTCAAAATCCGTTCTTGAATTTAATATAAAAATTGAAACGGGAAACTTGTAGTCAACGCAACTGGTATATTTCTTAATTTTTTAAATACAACGTGTCGACCCTATTTTTCGGGTCCTTATCAAGTAACACTGCAAATCAGCAATATACGCAATTATAAGGTAAAACGAATGGAAGTGAAGAAACGAACCTAAGTGAGTCATCGTCGTCACATAAAACGGAGTCAAATTATAAAAATACGTGTACATGTGAGCACCGTGGCTGCTGGACTCGAACTAATAAGTATTGTCGTAGGAACAAAACAAGGTGATATTGCGACCTATACAGTTTTGATTACACAGTCATATATTACATTTAAGTTTTCGGTATCTGTTTGTAAATTGATCGCGTTGTTGGTCTTCTTGATAAAGAACATTTCGGCAATTTCTCTTTTTCCCGCGAGGCACTCGCTGTGCAAGATTTTGGGTTTCGACCAATTAAACTCACGGACGTATAATACACGGTGTTTGCTAACCGCGGAGTGACAGCTTTCATGTTTCTTCATGTTATTTCTATGTTCGTTAATTTGAGTCAGAAGGTGTCGTTTAGTTTGTCCAATGTAAGAGGCTTCACAATCGTTGCGTTTAATACGATAGATGACTTCTGTTTTTTGTCCAAGTTTATTTGATCTTTATCTCCTTTAATGAGTTTATCTAATCCTTTTTTGAACTGTATAGATAGTGTCTAAACCTATTTTTTTACTTTGTACTTATTTCTTCCGGCAACCCTTTAATATAGGGGAGGATAATGCTTTTTAATGTAAAAGAGAGAGAGATCAAATCTCATTTTGACCAGCGTAGTTGGGAAAGAACTACCTTAATTTCTCACTTACATTTGCGTGGCAGATTGCAGACTGACGGACGGATAACGCGCATGATTTATCCAATTGTGACTTACCTGAAACATAAATGAAAATGCTACATTGAATAACACGAAGGAATTATATTAATACAGTTAGCGCACGTACGTATGCATGTTTTGCAACGTGGTTAAAGATATCTTCGTTTTGTTCTGCATTTATGTAAATGAATAAAATAAATGACGTCAGATTATTAGCGTCGAAAATTTGATTGATATATTCTCTGCATTAAATATGCTGTATACCTGGGCGCCGAATTACAATCTCGACGATACGCGAGTATCGGGCGTACACGTGTCACAAACCATCGGCTGTTTTCCTAGTACGTCACGACAATAATCCACAAAATGATTTCGCTCGTCATTGTCTCTCGCTCATTACCTAGCGGCGCATTATCACTCGCGATAATGTCCGTGCGATTTTCGCGTCAGGTAGGCATTTGGCAATAACTTCTTTTTTTTACGACCTAGGAATCCGCTATGTTATCAGTGAAAATCTCAGTGTAAAAGTAGTGGCCCGTTATATTTCCGTTACATTATTGCAAGCGGTGACACGGTTCGCAACGACGTGAACGGTGATGTCACGCGTTTCCCTTCACAATGGGATTCTTTCTTCTCGCAGATCCGCGATTGTTCGCGCGTAATTAAAGGGAAAATTCGATATTGGTCGCCAATTCGGCGCAAGTCGCTACTTCCGACCTGACGAGGCATTTCGTTATAGCTAATTATTGATCCCGTATTCTGCTATTCGAGTGCTGACGCGTTCTGGGAGTGCAGTGGGCGATAAGCCGCGTTACGCCAGGAATGTATCGCGATCGATATGCTCTCGCCGGTTGTAGCTCCAAGTCCGAGATACGTCGGTGGCGGGAGGGGAGAGGGGGGAGGCGCGACTGTGAATCATTGCTTCGAGTGGTTAAAAGTAGGGAGCCGTTAAGAAGACGAAGAGAAGAGAAAGAAACCGAAGGGATAGGAGAAGACGAAGTCGGTGGCGGTCGGGGCAAGAAGAAGGGAGAGAGAAAGAGAGAGACGGAGGAGGAGGAGACAAGAGGTTCGGGACGAGCAACAGTGTTTACCCTTGACGGTTGGCGAACGCCATCCGTGATCCCAGAAACCAGACCGTGATTACATCTCGCTCTCTCGGTCCTCTTCCTTCCGTCGCGCGTTGACGCGTCCCCCTCTGCGCTTATCGCTCGCTCTCCTCTCGCTTTCCCGAAGTACGATAAGTCGCTCTTACAACACGCTCACTTCTTTTTTCTAAACAGCATGCGTGCATGCCTTCGTTGAGCGCGGGGATCGCTCGTTTCACAAGTTGTCGAAATGAGAGGAATGCACTTGCGAGGATCCAACTCGGCGCATTCCGGTATTACGCGCGGAACGCGTATATTTTCTCACGCCGTAAAGGTAAAGCGAGAAGCTTTTTCTTGTTGTCCCTTGAATTTGTTAATTCAAAGGGACGTCGGTAAATTGTGTCGAACGCGTAATTCGTATTGGCACGTCGCTGGCGCAGTCGTCCGCAGGTATTTGCGATGGGCTTAAAATTTTGTTTCGCGGCGAGATACCGAGGCATTTTAAACTGGGGATCTGTCGAAAAGCGATCGGCCGCGGCGGAGGTCGGAATCGAATTATCCCGCGGAACGGAATCGAAATGCCGCGAGGTACCGCGAGAGATCGACGGTATCTCATCCGGACGGCGGTGAGAGATCTTCTCGGATAGCCCGGAGGCCGGTTCGATTTATCGGCGAAGGGATGAATCCGGGTGCAGGGGCGCGTAAACGAGCGGGGCGGGTGACGCTTGCATAAAGCGGTGGAAAATTCGGGTTGAAACCTGTGAAAGCGGGGAAAGAAGATCAATAAAGTGGTGTGCCATACTGTCGGTGCCGTTGTGTGTCGTTGTAGTAGCGGGTGGCTCTCGCTGGTGTGTATTATTAAGCGAAGAGGTGTGGAGCTGGAGAAAGAGAGAGAGGGAGAGGGGAGGAAGGGAGAGAGAAATGAGAGGAGAGCGGAGAGGCGCGAGAGAGAGACGGCGAATGTTGCAGAGAAAGGGAAAGAGGGAGGAGAGAGAGGAGGGGGGGGGGTCGGTGACTGGAAAAAAGAAAGGGAAAAAAATGCGAAAGAGCGAGGGCGTGACGATACGGAACGAGGTGGAGAGACAAGGAGGGCGACGGAAAATGTGGAACAGACGTAATAAAAACTTACGGCAAAAAGAGAGACAGAAATAGAGAGAGGGACAGGATCGGAGAGAAAGAGGAGATTACTGGGGTGATAGTCGTGTAATCTACCGATATCAACCCCGCTGCGGGGATTCGACGGAGCGAACTCGACGTGGTCTTGAACATAATTCGTACGTTCCATCTCTAGATTGAAATCTGATATTCGAGCGAGATGTTTGACCCGCTTGTCAAAATGTTTTATCTAAACTAACGTCGAAAGGACGCGATACGTATATCATACGAGACATTTCGCGCAAAAAAGGGAGCAAAGTGTTTTAAAAGAGCCGAGGAGAGAGAAAATGAAAAGGAAGAACGGTGGGGCTTTTATCCCGTGATCATTTCCAATAAAGTGCACAATTACAAATTTCGATCTGCGGGCTTGATTTCTGCGCCGTCCGAGCACTAAGTGTTTCTCTACGAAACTAATCGCGTTGGTGCAATCGGGCCGGAAGATAACGACATCGGACGGCCACGCTGACGTCGATCGCTGTTGTACGGTCTACTTAGCAATGCACTTTTCTGCATGGTTTACACGCAAAATCGACGTGGCAAAACGTGGTAGATTAGAGAAATTCGTTCCACATAGTTATATTCGCGCAAACGCGCGGCTCGTCGGAGCAACATCCCCGATTTCACGCCTTTCCGCTCGATCTCGAGATTCGCGGGGGCCTCGAGCGGGTCCAGCGAATACAATGACTTGGAGTTCATTTAATTTTCAGGACGTCGAACGAGCGATCGCCGAGGAAGCGGCTGAGCACCGCTGGCCGACGAGGTGCTGCGTTTCCCCTTTATGCAGCCAATGGCGTAACCGCTTGCGGTATCAACGTAGCGGCAGAATCGACAACGTCTATTAAAGAACGTAAATCTTGTCGCTTTTAGTGCGCCATGAAAGGCACGGACTGCGTCTACACGTCGTTGCGCAGATTTACGCCATCTCGTCGTCACGCCATTACGATGTAAAACGATCCCCCCCGCCGTAAATATTTAGGTGGCGCAATATCAACCCTCCCGGATTTTAAGACTGGTTCGTGCGAGCAACGTGACGGACGCGCGCGATTATCACGCGCGCGAATAATTTCCACGCCGAGTTTTGAAATTCCGCCGTGCTATCGCCCGATCACCGTCCGTCAAGCTGATTTTCCCGCGAGCCGCCAACTACCCTCGACGATCTGCCATGACGTACTCAACGCCCCGTACTCTACAACCCTTTGTCAACCTCTCGCGCGAGGTTCCGTTTCTTGCGCGCAGGGGAGAAGGGGGAGTGTGTGTTTCACACAGAAAAGCTATCGCGCGCGTTGCCGGCATCAGTTTTCTTCCTCCGCAAGAAATTCATGCGCACTCCCCAGATGCGTTTTCCCAATTTGCGTTTAATAATGTGATCAATTTATCGGCTCATTTCAATTCAAGGCGAGGGGAAAACCGCTAAGGACATTGTGGTGTACAAATTTGCGGCATTACTAGGCATTTTTGGGCATTAGGTTTTGCTGGAACATTATAAAGATAAGATAAAACAAGATAAAGAAGATAAAATAAGATAATAAGATAAAGTAATGCCCACTAGGCATTAGTGTACAACATTTTGGTCAGCGGTTTCCCCCCTCGATTCAAGGTCTCTTAGGGCCAGTTTCACAAACGTCGGTTAACTGCTAACCGAAGGTTAACTGATCCTGTCTCTTCTTAGAGAACAAGATAGAAAAAGAAAGGGCGTTGACTGAACTCTGGTCAACAGTTAACCAACGTTTGTTAAATTGGCCCTTAAATTGGATCTACGTTAACTGCAGGAAATTATCGATTGCGAAACTAATGCTAATTTAGAAAAGTCTAGTCTGGTTGAAATTAAGATTTTTCGTTTCCCTCTTATTTTCGTCACGGTGTATGTAAAGCGTGGAAAAGGTGACCGCAAACTTGTACGGTAAATTAGACTGTATAGTGCCGAGGCGACTGCACTGCAAATTAGTCGCCTTTCATTCGCGCGCAAATTTCATAGCGATCGTATAACGCCGATTAATACTTTCTTTCCTACTTTCCTTGCCGCGAGCATCTAGCGATACGCTCAGTCCGAGAGTTATCGCCAATGGTTTTACGAACTTGCACATTTCCGTTACTTCAACTTACTACCGTGCTACGTAAAGACGCGTAAACATAGAGCGACAGTTCTAAAACGATAGTCACAAAGGAGAAGTGCCTGACTACTTAATAATTAAATAAAATATTAAATACCCGCAAACATTCTTGTTCAATTTTTATGTACTCGGGTACCTTTGCGACAATCCAGGCATCTAATCACTTTCCTAGCCAAATTTATTACGGAAGGTATCTCGATACCTGGTCCTGAGAATAAAACTAATATTCTGATGAAAAAGGGTAGTTTTTTCAGCATACAGCGCCCGCGATTTATATTCAATTTGTATTCAATCAAGATCGATCAAGCGTCAAGAGACAAGGTACGGTTGACGCGAGCTTCTTAGCGCGCTACTTTCTCACTGAATGAAAGCAGTATTCCCGAAAATGTTCCATTGCCCCGAAGTTAAACTGGGACATCGCCGCGGCATCTACCTCCCTCCAATTCCCCTGGGGTGGCATCGGCGCGCATCTTCGTTCGTTCGTTAATCCCAGAACGTCGCGACTACTTTACAGGAACTTACCCTCCTGCCCGGTGGTAGCGTCCTTCTTTCGTACCCTCGCGCGCTGCTTGTCGGTGGTGGCGCGGGTGGTAGGGTGGCTGGTGGAGGCGGATGGAAGAGAGGTACCACCATGTTATGCAGCCCCACCACCGACTCCGTCCTGACCAACCGGCTGTTTACTGTTTGGCCTCCCGGGATATCGATCCCAGTGGCGTAAGAACCCGCAACCCAGAGCCACCCGACCCAGAGAGTGAGAGAGTGTGAGAGCAGGAGAGAGGGAGGGAGGGAGGGAGATGGGGAAGGGAGGAAGGGAGAGAGAGAGAGCGCAAAAGCAAAAGCAAGAGGAAGAAAGAGAGAGATCGGCACGCGGTGGGTTTCGGCCGCGGGCGGTTGGCAACCGACTCTAGTGTTGATACAGCACGATTCCGACACCGCCTCCGTACCCTCGGACTCGGCCGGCACTCAGGTAAATTGACTTGGACTGAGTAGCACCCGTCTTTAATTGAAGATACGCCTCGGCACGGCACGGGCGAAGCAGCGAAAATCGCGACGAGAATCGAATCCGGAAAGCTGCGAGATAACGAGTCGACGGTTAAAGTCGATCCTTATCGCGCGAGACATTAGTAGTCCTCGTGCTATGAAAATGGTCGTCGCTCCATTTCAAGCGGATTCTATTTTGATAAAATTTAAATGTCGATTTTATGTATTGGGATGTGAAGGGATGTGAAAATTTCACGAATTGTGAAAAATAACAATACCCCTCATGCATCCTTAATGGGATTTAAATTTCACAGGAAATTAATATTACGCCTGTCGGCCCATCAAACTTTTCCAGGAATACGCGTGGATTCACGACATTATACGGCACAGTCATTAATCGCTCTCGTTCAGAACGAGATAGAAGATCTCTCCACAGCCATTTTTACCGAGACGATCGGCGGAGTGGAGGAGTCGAGTGGATCCGCGCTCGGAACGGAACCGGCAGCGGCCATTGTTGTGCCAAGAGGGTTGAAGAATGAATCTTGCCACGAATGGATTTCGGGTGGGATTATGCCGTCCCACTTTCGATTCTATTCGATGGTAGAATTTATCGAGCCGCCAACTTGGACGGCCTTCCCGCTCGGAGTAATCTCCGGTCGCGTAAATCGCGCGCAATATCAACGATGTGGACTCGCAAAAGTAATGTTCATCCCGACTAATCATTCCGGGACACCCCGCCACCTAATGTATTCCTCTCCCTTTTCCCGCTTCAACAAACGGCCACTCACTCTGCTGCGCTTATCAAAATATAAAGTATCTTTGGAACAATCGGAGATCCCTCGGGAATGCTCGATCAAACGACAATTTATTTCTCGCTACGACGATCGTCCTGAGACACGCGCGTGCCACAAGGGAAAACGTAAAAAGAGTCGAGCGGTAGAAATTGGCGACTGAAACGCACAGTGCATGTACATGGCTACATCTGGCAGCAGCTCGCATATGACGATGCGCGGCACCGCGGGTACACGTGTCCCGCGGCATGTTAAACACACGCTATCGCGGATTCGATCTCTTCGATCCACGATTCGTGCCGATCGAACTACTTGTCCCATATCGGAGCCGATTATTATAAGATACGCATCAACGACTAAACTATTTGTCAGGAGTGTGAATTAATATCAACTCGCTGCTCTCTAAAAATTAGTGGGTTATCACTGAAAGAGTGAATAGTCATTGATTCGCAGTTAAATATATCAAGTATACACTTTGAAATTTGACCTTGTTGGACTTTCATTTAATTTCAAAGAAATAATTTCCTTATCTTAACCAAAATTTTACCTGATTAAGACTAAAATCTCCGAGAGAATTCATATTTATTTCTTCAAATTTAGCAAATATTTTAATAGAAGTAAATAAAAATTTAGCAGACTTAAAGAAACATGATCTCTACGTGTCTCATTTGTTTAACCTAAATAAATCTTTTTTCTGGGTGTACCCATAGACATATGTAGTATAAGAATAGACTGCGCGTTCCCTACCTTTCCCGTCTTGAGAACATGTACAAACTTTAGAACGAGATAGCTGACAGTTGAGTAGTTGCCTCATCTTTATGTAATAAATAGTGGGAGCAACAGAAGAATAAGGGGAATAATAGAGGACGACTACTCAAAGCATGTTGTCTCTTTCTAAAGTTTGTACAACTGCTTCAGCCAAACGCGTAGTCTATACAGAGTGTCCAGGAGGAAAGATCAATATTTTGGGAGGTGATAGTATTGGTCATTTTAAGCAAAAATGTTTATATGAATATATGTCTCATTTCCCACCGTTTCCGAGATAGAGCTATTTGAATGTTCCGTCGCAAAACTACTGACAAGAAAGAAATACCACGTGCTATTTCTAACATTTATCGTTCAAGTGATAAATTTTTTACAGATCGTAATAAGTTTACAAAAATTTCACCGTTAATAACAATGCATTTTTCGACTCTTGTGTAAACACGACGCATTGCCCGTTCGACATTTGTGAATATACGAGGCGTTTTAAACATTGCTACAATGTTATCAGCACAACAATCGACAGACGTGTAAGAGTAAATTCCCGCAGACGTTTATGAGATTGGGTGAAGGGTAAAGTGTACAGAAAAAAAGTAAATATACGAGGCATTCAAGTAGCTCTATCTCGGAAACAGTGGAGAATGGGACATATATTCATATGAACATTTTTGCTTAAAATGACCGATACTACCCCCTCCCAGAATATTGACCTTTCCTCCTGGGACACCCTGTATATTACATGTCTATGGGTGCACCACTGGAAATCGCAGTGGTATACTTATAACCGCAAATCGGTGACTATTCGCTGCTTTCAGCGATAATCCACTGATTGACTTTTAGTGAGTGCCTCGTACGCCACGAATATTACTCGGCACGCGCGATTTGGCGAATCATTGTTTCCCTCTTAACGAAAACTTTTCCTGTTTACGGGCGAGCAGGAGCAAAGAGCCGTCTCTCGCAAATTTACACTCGAGATCGCGAATAAATAAGCACACTTGGATCTTATCGAAATTTCGATTCGAGAGATAAAGTGAGGTGAAGCCCGACGAAATTTCTGCTAAAGAGAGATCGAGCTTAAGGCTCGTCGAGTTGGAAATACGGTGCCGGTCGGACATCCCGGTGCGCCAGTCGCGTCGGATTGCCGCTCGACCGTTATCTGCGCTCGGTGTCATCCTCGAAGCGAGGAGGCGGGGGAGAGGAGACAGGAGAGAGAAGAGAGCCGTTCGCTAACGTTGCAACGCGCGCGAGAGAGCCGCGCGCGTGCGATCACGTGACGTTGCAGTGACTCGCCGGCGACCGCGGGATGCGCGAGCGCATTTATTATGCATGTACACCCGCATATATCATGGTGATACACATTAAAGCGATGCGGACGTACGCCTACATGTACGTACACACACGCATATGCTAATATCCCGCTGACTTCTCCCGACTTCTCCTCCCGACGACGCAGCCGCGTTTCGTAATAATAAGAAAGCGCGCGTGCACGATGACTCGTTTGACTCGTGCGCATAAACGCGCGGACTGCAACCGACATTTATTCTCCGAGCGCAGTCTCGCTATCGACGATAAATCGTAGAAACAGAGCGGAAAAATGTAAGGTTCGTTGACAGGCAGGCACCCAGGGTGTAATCTTCAAGATCCAGATTAATTTCGAAATTACGAAATGCGGAAATCAAGTTTCTCACTAAAAATCAATGAGTGAATTATCACTGAAAAGAGTGAATAGTCATTGACTTGCAGTCATAAGCGTACCACTACGATTTTCAGTCATATACCTACTTGTAGTTGCAAATCAGTGACCACTCACTGCTTTCAGTGACAAACCACTGATTGACCTTCAGCAAGTGTTTGCCACTTTTAGAAAATTTGGAAGAGTTTAGCAGACAGAGGAGAGATTAACCAAAAGAATTGAAATATAGTCGTGGCAGCTAAAACGTGTCTTTGAAATGGGGACAGTTAATCGTTGCTACTTCAAATTATTAACTCTTTCAACTTACAATTAGACGTTGCAGCGAGAAACATTAGCTGTTCAAGACAAATGGCACTGCAAGTCGTAATATATTTTGAAACGGCTATCACTTTCTCGGCTGCTCGTGTTACAGTGCTATTCTTTCCCACTAATAAAGTTGTATTTCGCAACGAAGGTACTTTGTGTCCAATACCCAGCATTCAGCAACGACAACAAAACGATTAATCTCTCACCTATAACATTCAAACTAGCCAGTCGAGGTTTAGCTGAAATTATTTCCTCGCGCGAGGACTCGTGCCTTAAATAGGCGGCACACGAGGGACGCGAGAACAAGGAGATAGCGCGAATCGAGAGGCGACAGGGAGAGGCGAGGCGAGGGAACGGGTCGAGTCCGTTTTGAAATTTTTGCAAGCGTTGCGAGAGAGGACTGCCTTGAGCAATCCCAGGCTCGGTTATTGGCCGGGAGTAGTACGTCGGATGTACGGAGTACGGCTTTCCCCCGGCGTGATCCTCGCCTTGCACCTCGGACGCATCCGCGACGCGAACGATGCGGTTACTTTATGATCGATCCCTCCGCCAGCAGCGCGGTGGATGATGACCGTGTATTATAGATTCGAACTGCATCTGGCCAAATGGAACGATACGTCTTGCTCCCGTAACATTGTAATCGAGACATCGTAATAAAGTAACACGCCAAGTGGTTACCTGCAATCCCCTTTTCCACGGCCGGTAGCCGTTTCGCAGTTACGAGGCCGTTCGTGCGAATTAAATAAGCGGCGGAGTTGGACGTTACGTTGGTCGCCGCGGCATTTTTCCACTTATCTCTATTTTCTGTACATTTTCTGGCCGTGACAGTGGCCACCCTCGTGATGACGCGCCAGAAAGAGCCTCCCGCCTCTCTAGACGTTCCGAATATTTTTCGCCCTGCATAATTCAGTATCTTAAATTCAGCGAAAAATTATCTCCACGCTACCGTTCGTCAAATCTCATATTTCTGTCCAGGCTCGCGGGACAAACATTTTTAGGAAGAAATGGCGAAAACCATTTCTTCGCACATTAAATTATTCCTCTGAAAATCAGTGGATTATCACTGAAGACAGTGAATAGTCACTGCGGTTTTCAGTGGTGAAGGCACCTAATATCGTCCGGAACGTAATATCGCGACATCTCGTCAACAAAGTGCTGGTATCAATCGGCAATACATAGAATTAGTAGCTAAATATATGTGAGAAGACATATTGTAGTACAACGTTACGGAAATCTCGCGCCCTCGGTTCTAGCTACGCTTATACTTGGCGCGAGACACTACCGTGTCTCGTGATAACGTCTGACTCAGGAGACGCGTTAAAACAAATTTTGAGTGCTGTTTTCGTTACGATGTTTTTAGTGTCTAGATTAGGATGCACTCAATACCGCCCACCATACGCCTAGGCGACATTATGGGCATGCATTTTTAACAATAACAGAGTAAAAAAGATTATAAATTGACTCGAAGTATAAATATTTCGAAATAGTATTATATATAATAAAAATATTTTTCAAACATAATCGCAAATTAAAAAACTTTTTGGACACTTGCGAACGTTTATGCAATGTAAAATAATAGATATCTATAGCTTCACAAACTCATACATATTGATAAATAATGATTTTATAAAAAATTATGAGGTAGGCGATATTAGGTGTCATTTTTTTAAACTCCCGATTTTGTCCTTTCTGTTTCTTTTCAATGTAGATTAAAATTGTTTAGATTTTAACCGTTCTAACCTATTGTATAACAAATGTTTCCTCTTTCCTCTTCGAGACTAAATATAGACAAAAATGTCAATTGCTCTTTATGTGAGAACGATTTGAATTTTGGTAGACGACATTAGGTGCCTTTATCCTAAAAAAAACTCATAACTGTTTCCAGTGACAATTCACTGATTGACTTTTAGAGAGCAACCAGTCAAAAATTGGGGAGAAAAATGGAACATTCTCGCGCACCGATGACTCGTATTACAAGTTAAAGGACGGTCGTAGGAAAAAGAAGACCGTTTCGCTGACGGTTACGTGAGCTAATCCGTGACAAGTGGAGGTCAAGACGCGAAAGGGAGAACACCGAGACTGCTCCTTGGAGGGGAAAGGGAGCGAAGGGAGCCGGTCGGGGCCGGGTTGGGAAAAGGAGTCGCACTATTACGCGCTACGCGCGCACACGGCAGCGAGAAGGCAATCTGTCGGCTAAGCCGTCTCTTATTACCCCGCCACCCGTTGTCGGCGACTACCGACGAGATTCGCGTGAAAATATGTACCTGCGTATACACTGGTATACGCGGTGCGTACGGTGCGGCCTGTGTCCTCTCCCCCGCACGTCTCGTTGATCGGCGGGGTGTATCGTGGTTTATGCCGCGAGTATTACCCATTTGTACCGCGCGCAGCATCCCGAACGGCCCGAGTGGTCGCCGTGGATCCGCGCACCACCCGCGAGCAGCGTATGCGCGCGAGCGCCGTTATCTTCCCTTCCACTCTTTTTCTCACTGCGTAGACCTGATTTTACGCTTGAAATTATTATTAACCCTCCAGCTAACAACGTGAAACATGTAAAATGTAGAATGTAATTATAAAAATGTAAATAGGAAAGATTTAACTCGTTAAAAAATATCAGGGAGTGGAGGAACACAAAAGATATGAGTAGAGATGTCAACGTTATTTTTAGTTCAGATTGTATCAGTGCATGCGTACAAGCAAAGAAAGTGTGGCACGATAAATGATCCGATGCTCCAGGGTTGGTGGAAATGTATTCAAATTCGATAACACCCCCCCCCCCCCCCGATAATCACTTTATCGTCTTTTCGCGACAGTAGCCATAAGTTGTGGCAATTTTCAAAGGCAGTTGCGCGTCTTGAATTTAGTATTGAGAATAGTATTTCAGTATTAAGACTTCATATCTATTAAAAATGAAAATTCTTTTTATCGCACCAACACGGTTCCTTTCAGGACTTCCCTTCAACGTAAATCTATCTCAAGATTGCTATCCCACGCTGTATTAAAACGGACGACTCTATGGCGATTCACCGCGAGGCTGCTATCACTGACTTCTCTAAATAATAGATTAATCGCTATCCATCTCACGAGTGCTTCCCAAGTACGGCGCAGCATTAATCGTACGAGGCAATAAGGAACTCGTCTCGCAGGAGAAGATCTCGCGCGAGGACCAAGGACGAGAGGCGGGGAGGGAGGAAGACAGAGACCTTCGGTGATAAATTTAGCTGCGATCGACGGTGTAAATCGCGAATAACGGTAACGCGGTGCGATTATTATCGCCGCGTAAGCGCAAGGCGGATTAATAGGGACAGATAAGCCCGTTCCTAGCTAGCGAGCTACAAAACGCTCGGATCTCCAATGGGTCGTTACCTTCGTGGGTGCATCATGCGATCGTCACGGTCAACCGAGTACCTGGCTGACGGCTGACAAACGAGAATTCCTCACGAAGATCGCCGATACAAGAAGCAGCGCCGATCCCTCGGTCTCGACCGGTTTCCGGGTGAAGGAGAAAAGGAATTCCTTCTTATTCCTCAAAGTATCTTACGCACTCGGCGCATGGAATTTTCCTACGCGCGACCACCCTCTACCCTGTCTTCTCGCCACCGGTTTCTCGTTTTGTCGCAATAATTGCCTTAGTGCAGCAGATAGTAGAAATAACGCGGTGCTTTCTGTAACAGTGATATCTGAAGTTCAAAGTTTTTGCGAAAGGATTAAGTGCTTGAAACTGAAGTGGTCGAAGCTATTTTCGAATCGTGAATCTATTATTTTGTTTCGGGAATGAGAGCAACACGCGCGTTACCTCGAGACAATTCACCGAACGCAAAATTCGCAAATTTTGAAAAGCGACATTCCATCAGAGCTTTATACGAATTACAGATTTCATTCTTGTACGATACTTAAGAAATACATCTGCAGTGCGGATTATATCTGTCATATTCAAGTTGGCGACTCGTTCGATGGACGCTGAGATCCGACGACCTATGCATTTTCAGAACGATATTTTCTACGATATTATTGACGATGAAGCATTTCTCCCCAGAGTCGCGACATTATAACCAAGAGTGACAACGGATCAGGGCGGACGAGAAGAGATACGTAATATTGGAATTTCCTACCGCTGTAAAATAGAGGGATGCGCACGATTCGAATAAGAGGATCGAGAAAGAGAGAGTGTATACCGACGATTACAATGTGTAAGATTTTATCGGTATGCAGGATAATGATCAGAATCGAAACATAACTTTTACTGGGCGCACTAAAAGACAAAAAAAAAGAATCATCTCTTGACGATTGCTCGAACGGCACAATGCAGCCTAGAATCAGCGAGATGGTTAAATTACTCCACTCGATCTAATTGGACAATGAAGTGCACAGATCTTGAAACGAGCTTATTAAACGGAGATATAAAAAAAATTGTATAGTTAGCGTTAACTGTACTAAATACGAACGTATCACACAGCAGAATATTCTTTTCTGTACAACAGTCTATGTACAATACCGCACTCGGAAAGAAGTTTCTTCGAAGTCAAACAAATTTTCTTTGAATTTTGACCTTGCTGGATTCTTATTTAATTTTAAAGAAATGATTTTTTTACCTAACCGAAATTTAATTTGATTGAGACCGGCATCTCTAAGAGAATTCATATCTATTTCTTCAAATCTAGCAAATGTTTCACTAGAAGTAAATAAAAACTTGGTAGATTCAAAGAAACGTGATTTCAACGTATCTCATTTGTTTAACCTAAATAAATCTTTTTTTGGGTGCGGGCAAAATTATAGGCATTACCTTTCGACTGTTTAAGCACGACTAATTTTAAAGTGCACGAATGAAAAATTCGAAAATCATGGTGTATTTTGTCAAACTTCGCTACTATTCATGTACAAGATGCACCTGTTATCAGATGTTTACCGTAAAATTTTGAGCACATTCGATGCACTTTAAAAGTTATGCTCAGAAAACCTGAAGGTGATATAAATTTGGCCGGTACTGTGTATATACCTAACAAACATATCTAACAATACGATATACACGCCTTTTTAACGCTTGATATAGAAAGTGCTAGCGCCAAGTCGTCTCAAGAGCCATTTAATTAAAATTTAACTTGCTATCTGCATGAGAGGACGGTTTCAAACGCATAAACATCCGATCGTATTCCGTTATCTATCGCCTCTCAAATCAGAGACAATGTCTAATGGTTAATAAGTGAACTTATGAACAGTTTTGAGGATTCGACCCAGCGGAGACGGATAGGTTTCGAGTAATCGAAACAACGTACACGCCCTATTTGCGCGATAGCGCGGCGGCGCGTTCTATTTTTCGTGGATGGAACGCGGGGGCCGCCGCAGCCATCAAAAAATTCTACGAGTTCGCGCTCGCGCAGGAATTCTCCCGGTAACAAACGGGCGCATTCAGGACGCGGCAGATTTCGTCGAACGGCCGGCAAAATAAATAAATAAAAAAAAGGAGAGAAAAAGAAAAAAATGGAAAAGGGACATGGCGAAACTGGCGAACGTGCAAAGAGGGGCCTGAAAAATGCGGCGAATCGATAGTTCGGTGCACCCTTATGTATGTATATATGTACCTATTCCGGGCGGGTCCACCTGCCCGCGGAGTCTGAAGCCGCGTCGGGCTCTCTTTTCCCCTCTTTCGTCCCCTCGCGCCCTCGGTTTGATATGCTCCTGTCAATAAATCACGGCCGCCGTTATTAAAGGACCACGGGATCGGCGATAAACCGGAGACATGGAATGGAGACCGAGCGGGTGGTACGGCGTAAGAGTCATCCGCGTCGGCGAGACGGAGAGACGATCGAATTGAATTCGCGCGCACCGCTCGCTGCTACGGGAAATTTACGGACGCGCGAAGACGTTGCGCAGTTAACGAGGAACGACGCCGGTCGCGCCGATGCGATTACGAACGAGGCAACAGCATCCCTCTCTCCTTGGGTCCTCCCACTCGGTGTTTTGCTGCGTTCGGGACAATTTTTCCAAAAACTAACACGTAATTATTTTCAGGGACGTGCAATAAATATGCAAAAATATATAATATAGATAAAGGATTGATTGTTAATTAATATATGGACAGAGCAAGAGATACGATATCATAAATAATATAATTTACAGATTTTTCACACGTAACGGTTCTTTCATTGTTAAATTCATAGGTTTAAATTGGACTCAATTTGAACTGCTCGTTAAAAGAACCTGCAAGAACAGGCAGTAGACGTAGTTATTTTCTCAATTACATTTTGTGTTAAAATAATAAATTGCCACCTGCGACAGTTAAAAATAACAACATACTAAGGAGCAGTGGCGGCTCATCGTCGAGTCACATTTGACACCAGGGATTTAACAACGTTGGAGAATACTTGAAGACGCATCTCTTTATCGCGGCAGCATTGATTACATCTCGCTGTAACTAATATCGCGGTCAGCGCACGGAGATTCGTGTCATTGTGCAACTCGAGGGCTAAGGAAACAACCGCGTCGACCCGCAGAGCAAACATTCGCGCTACGCGTCGGCGTGCACGCGAAACCTCCATTACGCGCGAGTTGCACCGGTGTAAAGCGATCTTCGGGGTATATCAGTCTGAAATCGAGACGTTTCAAAGCGACGCCCCCCAAATCGCTCTCGCTTTGATACAAGTAAAAGCGGGGTTGCAAAGGAGCCAGGGAGGGCCAACGTGCTCTCGACTCTCTTGCGCGGCGCTATCTACTACTGGGGGTTCGAGCTAGCTTTGTTAGCTTTGCGTTGCTGATGAGAGATCGCATCACCAGCCATCGCCACCTATTGCTCTCCCTCTCTCTCT
>NW_011967069.1:151162-190768 GCF_000949405.1 Vollenhovia emeryi
CTCTCTCTCTCTCTCTCTCTCTCTCTCTGCGATTTTCCGATTGCTCTGGAACACGAAGGCATCGGCCACGTCGCGCGGCGAAATATCGATAGTCGCAGAATCGGGAGTCAGTTATCTCCGCGCGCTCCGTGAAACGAGGATGCTTAAGATTAGAAATGCAAACTCCGTCTCAGAGTTTTTCTTAGGGGAACAGTAAAATCGGGATCGAATCGGAGACAAAATTGACGGGAGCGGATAACGAAAAACAAATGAAACGGACAATCCCGAGCAGAAATTTTAGTAGGACCCTGGTGGGGGGGCTAATAAGGATGCCTTAATGCCTGATCAGGCACTCACCAAGCAGCCCTAATAGGGCCCTGACCATACCTAATGTCGAGAGTTAAAATTGCCTGATCAGGTTTTCCTTATCAAGACCTCATTACTTACCCCTTGTTACCTCTTACAATTTCTAATAGGGGGATAGTAGGGTCAGTAGGCTTCCTATTAAAAAAATTCAATTCTTTAAACGAATTTTTAAATTGTGTTAAATTAGATAGTCATCAAAAAGTATCAGGTTATCGAAGGTTATCCATGATTCAGACAACTCGTCGGATCGGCTCACCTCTTATACTAATACGGGATGATTTTTACTTACGAGAAAGACTAACGCGCGGGCGCCACATCGCGGCAGTGAGTGGTACTAGTACTATATATTCAGGTTAACGTTTATTAAATCCTATGAGGGAGTCGGGCACATGTCAGAAATTCCTTATTAGGGCATTCTTTACTTCCTCCCTATCAGGCCCTGACCATACATAAGGCATGCCTGATTTCATTTCTACTCGCGATAGTCATCAAAAGTATATCCAGGTCATCGAAGTTTATCCATGATTCAGACAACTCGCTGTCGGATCATATCAGCTCCAGTGATGTTAGCTGTGCCGCTTTCTGGCGCATGCGCACTGCAATAGCAGTGAAATCCAGTAACGTATATAAGGGGTTTGTTTTCTGTTCCTGCACTGGTGAACTAGTGCAGTAAGCTAGAATGAGAAAAAATATGCTTGTCTTACTCCAATTTATTGCACTAGTTCACTAGTGTAGGAACAGAAAACAAGCCTTAGATGTGGGAGATGAACACTGACAGTTCTGGCGGAATTTGGGACAGCAGGAAAGTTAAGTGTGTGGGATGAAAATGTAAGTAGTATACATGGTTGGCTTTCCATTCCGAAGTAAATAAAGCATTTTGTATAGCATATGTAATGTCAGCATTAGATGTAGGACAGATTTGATAAAGCATTCACGAACGGCTAAACATATAGATAATATTAAAGGTCAAAACCTCGAAAACGTTAATAATAATGTTAACGTAGTTTCTCATGATTTACATCTTTTTACATGTTTTACATCTTTTTATTCACAATTAAAAAATTTTTATATAATTTTTATAGAAGCATCAAAGTAGGGTTCCTGCAGGACCTGTATACATCCTGTTTTGATACTGCATTGCTGCTGTACTTGAACGCGCATGCGCCAGAAAGCGGCACAGCTAACATCACTGATCAGCTCGCCTCTTATACTAATACAGGATGATTTTTACTTACGATAAAGACTAACGCGCGGTCGCCACGTCGCGGCAGTGAGTGGTACTAGTAGTACATATTCAGGTTAACGTTTATCAAATCGTATGAGGGAATCAGGCGCACCGGATCAGGCACATGTCAGGAATTCCTTATTAGGGCATTCCTTACTTCCTCCCTATCAGGCCCTGATCATACATAAGGCATGCCTGATTTTATTTCTACTCGGGATGCTGACGCTACTCTGCTGGTAAGACGGTCTGTCGAAGAGTCGCGGTAAAAAACAAAAAAGAGAGATATGAATCGATGAATTCTCCGACATTCTCAGTCAGGAAATATCGAATTGAAATTCATTAAGTGAAAGGAGCGGCGAGAGCATCGGATGCAATCCGCGAGTCAACCGTTTCTCCAGATACGCATAAATCCATGGAAATCATCTCTTCATCTTCGTGTTATTTACCTTCGCGTTACCGGAAACCGCGTAATTACGGGATTGCTTATTCTCGCGGGGTGAGAGACATTGGCACGGTCGCGTATCGTCGCGAAAAAATAAAAACGTTTCGCGGGTCGCGACGATCCTCTCGTAAATCACCCCCGCGGCACGTATCGAGCCGCGTCGCTGTATGTACACATTGTCAATTCCATGGATCATCCGCGACGCAGCGCGCCGAGGAAAGGTCTTCACAAATCACCGGTACTTTCGCGCTGCAACCGGAGCTGTATATTATCACGGCTATTACCGTGGCTCTCCGTACACCCGCCGTATTTTTGCGCGAACGAGTCCCGGAGTCATGACCGCGCTCGCGTTCACGGCTCCACTCCGTATATTTGTCCAATTATGCGTAACAAGCGGGCACTCCCGTCGCGGTTCTCCGCCCGATCTGTCGCCGTATGTGGTGGAGCGAAACGACTTCGAATATCCTCGAGTCTCGTTTTTCGTGAAGCTCTTCAACAGGAATCCCCGGGATCTCCGGGACCGTCGCATCCGTTGCGATTAAAATGACGAAGGGAGAGGGGGGGGGCAAGCGTTTGCCAATTTAACCACGCGTATTCCGTGAAACTCGAAAAGTTGCGCGATCCTCAATCGCACGCGCTTTTGTACCGGGAGGCTGAGAAGGCAGATGAGCAATAACGATAACAACGGACGAATAAATGAGATCGCGAGGGATCGTTTCTCCTGGAAACCGTTAGTTTCCATTTCGCGTGACCCCGGGGTGCCGGGGACCGGCGCGTTTACGAAATTGTGCGACATGAAGCACCTCCTTTGAGCGTTGCGCGCGTTACGAATGACGCGTGGAGATCGTCGGCCTCGTGACTGTAATCGAATCTGGGCAGGTATGTCTCGACGATACGCCGCCCCGTGCGTTGCGAGCGCGTGTGTGCACGCTGCGAGTATTTTCGACATTAATCGAAGAGAAATCGCGGTCAACCTCGCGCTGGGTGACGCGTCATCGGTACCGCAAGGGACAAAGAGGTCGCCTGTACAACACCCGAAAGAAAGGTCCCCTCCCCTCCCCCGAAAATGATTCACCGGATCCATATGCACAATAACGTCGCGATTGTCATCAGCGTCGCCTTTTGTTACAACGTCTCGGAAACGGTAAACGACGCCCGTGTCGTGAATACGCAACGCGCCATTGTATTGCCGGGGAGACGCGTTGAAAAATTTTGTTAAACTTCACCAAGATACATCGACGTGTGATTTTACGAGTTTCGCGGAACGCTCTAAGTAACCTGTACCTGTTAAAATTACCACGACTGACGCGCGTTACAGAGATAACGTGTACGGTTGTTAGTCTTTTTTTAAAATAATATAAGTATACTGATAACAAGCTAACGCCACGCTAAACGACAGCATTAATTTCTCTACACCTCGCATCTGAATTTGCTCTTTCTTTTCTCGTAAAATCCTTCTCTTCATAAAGTGACGCCTCGCAAAATGCTGCGCGGCTATAAAACCGAAACATTAAACAGTGGTTGTAAAAGCGCGCGCCTTTATGGTAGGACGTAAGGCGAAAGAATGGAGAAAGCACAAAACGTCTTACGGGGGACGACGTCTCTCAAGAGCTCTCGTCGCCAACTTTCGCAAATGAGGACCGGGCGACTACAATCATCTGAAAATAATGTTGCTTTCCCTTTCCGCGCGCGGCGCGCATACAAAGTGCCAAAGTGCATCAGCCAATAATCGTTTTCCGGCGCGCGTGGTACGGAGGCGGGAGATTTCGCGAAACTTGGATTGTCTAGTTGGTAGAACGCGCCCCGCAGCCGAGCGCTGCGCGAGCAATCGCGTATGCCTCTCACGTACTTTTCTTACACAATTACGCGCGCGCGAGATATCCGTTCCTCCGACTAATAACCGCGCGACGTAAATTCGAATTAGATACAGTCCTGTGGTTTTAGTCACACGTGTACAAAGTGGAGCGCAATTCACAGCTTTCTGCAGGAATAATGATTTGATATAAGAAGTGTAGGTCAGAAACATAGAGCAAGGTTCTTTTTTACAACGTTTGGACTTTGGACAAAAGTACACTTGCAGATTTGGAGCACTAGAAATTATTGTTTGCGAAAGAAAAAGGAAGGCAGTAAGAGTCGACGCAGGATGTTAGATGCGGAATACGAAAGTTTAATGTGTAATAACGATCAGAAGAATTGTCAGGCGACATTAGGCTGGCAGATGGTTTATTTATTTAAATCGGACGTTTTGACCATGCGGGTTGTGGTCCTTTTTGAGGAATTTAATAATCCACAAGTTTTTAGAGGACACTGCAACTTAAAAGTGTATCGATTGCAACATGAAATCAACATAAGTCAAATTACGAACAAAGTAAAACTTTTTACTTACAAATATTACGTCATCGATATTAAATTGAAAACGGGGATTTGACATGCATCTCTGGGTGTTACTCGGAGAACTATGTTCGAAGGCACGTCCATTCGACGTAACGACCACAGTAGGACTAAAGTCTAAAGTGGTGTAAAGGAGATACGGAGACCATAACAATAAATAAATAACTATAAAAACGAAGTCGGAGTCAAAAAGAATCCAACAGGAATAAATAGTAAATATGTTCAATAGATAAATAAAAATATAAATTGAAATCAAGATGTTGATCAAGTCAAATATGTAAAGCTATTAGTTTAAAAACCGTATAAATTAATGTATAATAACATTCATAGTGGTCAAATGTTTCGATCAACTAATGTGATTCTTTTCAATGACAAATAAAAAAATTATTACTTACATCACAACGTTAATTATTAATATAAATATAAATTAAGAGCGGAAGCTTGAGTTGTATAAAACAATCATTATGACAAACATCATTGTTTTCTATTGTATTAATTTGTGTTAAGGAGGACATAGCTGAAACATCCATATTAATGTACCTATTATGTTCTTTTTTATTAAAGTGTTTTTCATCGTATTCAAAGATCTTGTTTTGCTCATTTGGCCTTAATATAATTAATATTATTTAATTTGTTTTAACTCTTAGGTAGCACACTTCACCAGAATCACACAGCTGGCACACTAGACCTGTTTTAGCCCCAACCACTAAAATGCTTGCTGCGAGGAAGCTATTGATTTTTTCACTTGAAAAAAATCTAAGATAGTCTTCGAATGTTGTTTCAATAAATGTCCATAGGTTATTTTGATAAACTGTAATATTGAGTACGAAAAAATTGGAGAACGCAAAAAAAACAATTACGATTTTTAGTCAAAAACTTACATTTTTTCAAAATTTAATTTAACACTCTTGAGATACAACACTTTAAGGAAAAAAATGGTTTGATAGTGGTCGTTTAAAAAAAAAGGTATTTATTTGAAGAGTTGGAGACGAACTTCATCGCAAAAAGTGCTACTTATTTTTTAAAAATATACTTATTTATTTATTAGATATAAGTAAATTTTACTCAATTAATGTAGAAAAGTTAATGAATAATATCAAGAAGAATCAATATAATCGTAAAAAGTATATGCAAAATGATTTTATTGATCCACGAACCAGCACAATCATTACAAAAGAAGAGACGATGATCATCGCAAATTGTCAACATGACGATCTTACCTTCTTCTACACACTGATGACGAAAAACAATGAAAAAAGACAGAAAAAAATCTTCGAATAATTGTAGCTGGCACATTGGGGTCCCTGACGACCCCGGTCCATTTCACTCGACTGTCACAGCTGCAGTAACACTTTTAGGATTACGCTCTGTACTCCAGGAGGAAGAAGGTTCCTCGTCCTAACAAGAAATGGCACCACAAGTACCATTTTCCTACTATGGGGGGGGGGGGGATTAAATTGGAGCTGAACTAGGCTCGGGCGTTTAATACCCCACAGTGCCAGCCCAGGGTTAATAATCATTATATTAGAATGTCGCGGTCTATTTGTCATGAATGCACAGTGCACCGTATAACTGAGTGAAAGAGAAAGAGAGAGAAATATGAATTTCATACTGCACACAATAAAAATGAATATAAGGGAAACGCTGATAGATTTGAACATTAAATAGATACGTAGGTGCAAGCAAGCTGATGTTAATGACCGCGATCGAAAATCACCACTGATTCATTTAATTAGGTGCGGATAGCTTTGAACCGCATAAAATAAATTTATGATAATCGTTCACGGAATACCGGATGCCCGCGTAGGACGAACGTCTCATTACGCTCGAGCACTCGTGGGCGGGCGGTTGTGTTCGCGATTTAATAATTCGATAATTATCAGCCCTTATACAGCCGGCGTCGGCGATTGTTCCGTGAAAAACTGCTTTAATTTGTGCCGTTTAATAGCCCGTCGCGAGCTTATCGGGACATTAACGAGCGGCGGGTATTACAACGTTGTTTCGCCGGGGAGGGACGATCATTTCGCAAATGATCGTTCGGTTGGATTTTGCGCGATCGCGAGACGGCAACTGACATTCGTAACGTATGCTATGCTAATGCGCGAGACTCGGTCTTTACGAATGCGCGCGATATGTGCTCGAGCGCGTGCTCTCATTGTGCAATCTACCTTATCGCGTTGCCTTACGCGACGACACGATCTCGGCTAATGACAGGTAGAGCGACCGCGTCACCCTATGTTGATCAGGTGCTGGACGCACCTAGCGCTTTCCTCATGAATGGCGATCGGATTCGTGATTTATGCCGGCGCAGTGCGGCGCAGCGGCAACGGCGATCTCACCCGGCAACCCGATCGACCTGGCGCTGAAACCTAGCTCTCTTGGCTGCCTGTCATTGCGTAAACCGCGTATATCTCGCGTTGCCAGTCGCCAGTTGCGTCAACGACGCGGCTAAAATCGCGTCTACAGGCGTAGGGCGAGTCGCGGTAGCGCGCGTGCAACTTGTGGCCTGACAGGGACGCGGTTTAACGCACGCGAATGCCCTCGAAATAGGTTCGAGATAGAATACAGAATACAAAAGGTATTTAAATATTGGAGGACTTAAGATTTGGAAAGTACTGCAAGAAGGAAGTTCTGATGAAGATATTGTCTTCTTTAAGGTTTTTTCCCTGAAAAAGATGAGTTGCAAATTTGTCAAGAGTCTATCGTGAAACTTGAGCTCGACATTCGGATGCTCAGGTCGCGTTGTAAGTCGAGCAACGAGCGATGTGTTGTATATGGACGTGATATCATTTCGAGCATACGCCAGAGATCGATTTCAGCCAAAGCGTAGACGAGACTTAACGTGATTGCGATCGACCAGCGTAATAGCCGATAACGCTAGCCGCGCGGTGTGCGTTTATTAAATCAACGGGGACACGCCACGTATAATTTTGCCGCGCGCGCACCGTACGACACGCGCAATCGGCTCATACATTGTGCAAAAGTCATGACACAAGATCGCCGAGTAAGTAACCCAAGAACCGAGCATACACGCGAGCTCTAATTCGAGGCGCGAAATTCTCTCGACCGGCTCGGCTCCGGCGCGCGCCGCGCCGTTACGAAACGCGAGTCGCGCCGATCGAGCGAGCAGCTCTGCGGATTCGCCGAACGCGGGGCTTTTTGTCTAGTGCAATCACCATTCACCGTGCGATAAGTCGTGATACGAAACGCAACGTTTAGAAATGCGCGATCGCGAAAATTAAAACATTAAAGGCCGCCTCGCGGCAGGTTGCATAACGATGAGATTGCCGCGACACGTGCCATATGTATACCTTGATACGCCTGTAAATATTTTAGACGCCAGCGATCGATCTATCGCAACCTAGTCTTACACGAGTCAAGTGCATAGAAACACACTCGGGGATTATAATCTTTTCTCGCCAGTCTTTACTGCGAGCTTCTAGTCAGCGGCATAAATAATTTTATAAATTATTCGCGCGCGTAGAAGTCTAGCAGACTGCTGAGACCGAGGGGAAAACCGCTGACCAAAATCTTGTACACCAGTAGGCATTACTTTATCTTATTTTATCTTTATAATGCCCCAGCAAGGTCTAATGCTCAAACTAATGCAAAAAAATGCCCAGTAATGCCGCAAATCTGTACACCACAATGCCCTCAGAGCGGTTTCCCCCTCGGCTGAGACCGTCTGCATTTCATTCGCGCCTACATTGCGTTTCGCATAATGTTAAATTTCCAGTTTGTTTTATTCCGAAAAAAGGCGAGCCCGAAAAGCACGAGTGCAGCGAGACTTTCACGTGGACCTACGCGTAAGGCGACGACTTGTGTTCTCCATACTCCGTATCGCAATGTCCGTATTTATCCAGCGCTCTTCCTCTTTAAGCAGCAGTGTCTGGCACGAAGTGGTACCAAGTGCCCATTGTCATTGTCGTCGGCATCTTTCGCCTGCTTATTTCGTCTCGTGGCGTACGGGCGTTTCACTTTCTCCGGGACAAGCGGAGGACGAATTCCAGGTGGAATTCCACGGCACGAGGGTGCGGACTGATCGCACGTGAACACGCCAGGCCCGCGTTCGCGAACTTGCGACTGGATCAATCCTTGTCTCTTTTTTTCTCCTCGAACAATGGCGTCAAGCGACGTTCGACGTTTACTTTGTTATACGAGAAATTAAATAATTCAAAAATACTTACTCCCGTGTGACGAGTGTACTCATTACACTAAATTATTACGGAAAAGGTTGAACCGAGGGGGAAACCGCTGACCAAAATCTTGTACACTAATGCCCACTAATGCCCAGTGGGCATTACTTTATCTTATTATCTTCTTTTATCTTATTTATCTTCTTTTATCTTATTTTATCTTATTTTATCTTTAGAATGCCTCAGCAAGACGTAATGCCCCAAAAATGCCCTAGTAATGCCGCAAATCTGTACACCACAATGCCCTCAGCAGTTTTCCCCTCGGGTTGAACGGTAAGATGCCTACAACAATTAAACTTAAGTGCACGTTACTCATTTCGAATTTTAATGCGAGATAAAATACTTATTATTCAATATAGATTCTCCTTTTATAAAGAAAGGCGTCTTAAGTCGATGCTCGAAAGTCTCGAAGTGTATCATTGCCTCTTTTCCGCGATGATGATTGGCTGTCTCGCTTGGCTCACTTTGCGCTACGAGCTGTCAGTGGCGAGACGATTGAATTTTGACAGCTGCCAAAGAGGCTGTGTATGAAATAAGTTGTTTTTAAGAGAAATTTACACGCGCGCTTGTGTTGTCTGATATTAAAAAAAAATTCAACAAATAAAACTTGTAATTTTCTAGGATTGAATTCTTGGAGAATCGTCGTTGAAGTTATCAGTCGTGGTTCTTGCAGAAACTTTGAATAACGGTTAAACGTTTATCGTATCGTGAATTCCGAGGGGGAAACCTCTGGCCAAAATCTTGTATGTACACCAATGCCCACTAATGCCCAGTGGGCATTACTTTTTCTTGTTATCTTAGTTTATCTTATTTACGTTGTTTTATCTTATTTTATCTTTACAGTGCCCGAGCAAGGCGTAATGCCCAAACTAAAGCCCAAAAAAATGCCTAGTAGTGCCCGGTAATGCCGCAAATCTGTACACCACAATGCCTTTAGCGGTTTCCCCCTCGGTGAATTCTTAAGACGCGAATCATTGTTATCGTGCAGTCGATGCAGACGCCGGTATCCGCGTTCGTCACCGCGCGAGAACACAGGCACCAATCTCGAATTCCTCCGCGACTAGTCAGCGACGCCTCCGTAAGTTATCCGTCACATCCGTCCCGTCGCGTCCCCGCCGTACGAGAGCAACCGCGTGCCCGTTCCTCCGCGCGCCGTGAGCGGGACGCGCTCGGTATCGGCGCGACTTTCCCGTTTCAATTTTAAGCGCTCGAAAGTGCTTATCGGCCACGCTCGTCTCCGCGAGCGCGGCGATATTGCGGAGGTGGGCACGCGACCGTTCTCCAGGCCGGCGCGCAAACGGAAAGCCGCTCAAATGGGACCGCCGCGCCGGCGAGGGAAGAGGACGAAATGAAAGGCCGCGTTGCGCCGAGTGATGGACGGAAATCGCGCACGGTAGAGAGAAAGGGACGGCCCGTTCGACACAATCAAAATCTCCTTTCCCGCGACCGTCGAGTTCGATGATCTTTATGTGTAAAAATGGAAAATAATATTTTTTTTTTATTTTTACAGGCCAGTATTTCATAGACCGTTCTTATTTCTATACTGTCTTATCCTTGATTTCTTACTGTCTTATCTATTTCTATACTGTCTTATCCTTGATTTCTTACTGTTTTATCTATGAAGATAAGAGATCAGGAGAATCAACTTATGTTTTCGAGAAGAGGACCAAAACCTGGTTTATATACAATAGTAGTTCAAAGTATGTGCATAAGTGGTGCTGGTGTGCGACTAACTGTTGACAATCGGATGTCGAAAAGGAATAAAATGATACACACACTTACTCCAAGTCTACTGGAGGCCTGTGGCTATGATGTTAGAACTTGGACCAAGTTACAGCATCGTGAACACAGGCCTTAACACGCACACACACCGCGTACGTGAAAGCGCTACGTGGAATTGAAGCGACATCGCGATTAGAATTTTGTACTAACGGCGACAATCGCTTTGGGCCCAGAATTGACGCATCTGCCTATACAGGGTGTTCCAGGAGAAAATATTCTAGGAGGTAATAGTATCCGTCATTTTAAGCAAAAATACTCATATGAATATATGTCCCATTCCCCACTGTTTCCGAGATAGAGCTCTTTGAATGTCTCGTGTATTTATTTTTCTTCTGTACACTTCGCCTTTTATCCAACCTCATAAACATCTGCGAGAATTTATTCTTATACGTCTGTTGACTGTTGTGCTGATAACATTGTAGAAATGTTCAAAATGCCTCACATATTTACAAATGTCGAATATACAGATATGCTGTACGTTTACGGTTTCTGTGATGGTAGTGCTGCTGCTGCTGTTGAAGAATACCGTCGACGCTTTCCTACACGCAGAATTCCGAATCGTAAAGTGTTTTTCAAGGTTTTCAATACATTGCGTGAAAGTGGAACGCTTCCCAGCGTTCATGTTTTGTCTGAACGAGGACGTCAACAAAATTGTGCTCTATCTAGGAAACAGTGGGGAATGGGACATACATTCATATGAACATTTTTGCTTAAAATGACCGATACTATCACCTCCCAGCATATTGACCTTTCCTCCTGGAACACCCTGTATATGTTGAGCCTCCTGATCTCTAGTCTTCATGGTAATATAACAGGAGTGACGGGCGAACTGCGAATTGATATTGGAGACCTCGTGCGGTAATAGTGCGAAACTTCGGTTTCAGGATTATCAATTTGAGAAACAAATCCCCGGTCTCTATGCATAGTTGTTGTTGGTCTGGATAATGGCTCCCGGCCCATACCACTGGGCCGACACGGCTACGACGAACCAATAGACGTTGTAGAATTATAGACGATTAATTGGTAACATTATACAATGCAGGGGCCGAACTATCGGGCCTTGCGCGGAATGATGCAACCCCGTAGGACCAAAAATTTTTCTTCTAGGTTAGAAGACGTGTTGTATACTCCACGTCCCAAGCGGAACTCGTCTCTATGCATAGGTGTATATCAGTATACATGGAACACGATCAGTGTACCACTACAGAAAATGTCTCCATGAGCTACTCTTTAGATATAGATTTAGTGCAAGTTAGTAATGTTCCCTCTTGTTGTATTTAACCTTGAAAAAGTTATTTTTTTGTCATATTCCTTACGAAGCTTAATCTCTTGCTAAAGAACCGGATTTTGTATTTTGGCTTTTGAAAGATTTACAATAAATAAAATATAGCTCATAGCAACTGCACCTGAACCCAACTAAGCAGCTGTACAATTCATAAATTTTTATTAACCCCCTTTTCAACAAAATCGCTCTTTAGTGAAAATCTTACGATAATACAGATTACGAATATCACAGTTATAATGAGATTTTATCTGCATTTTGGCTGTAGTACGACAACATAGTGTCCGTAGTTCACAGCCGGCCACAGCCTCCGCAATTGGCTTATGACATCTTGCAATTAGAATTGTACTAAAGACGGTCTTAAATTTGAGAACAAACTATAAAGACGATTATAGTGTTTTCAATTTAATGAAGTGTTTTGACATATATGCGTCTGGACGTTAATTATTCTCGTTTAAGGTTAGATTGTATTTTCGTACTTTGGCATGACGTGAGTATCCGACAGTGTATCGGACTGGAACGCGTGGGTTTGCAACGTCCAAGTGACTGTGCGGATCAATCATCCCTGCGAGTACAAACGACGTTTCACTTTTAGATTACATCGATGTCGATTAGTATCGTTGGTCCTTACAGCGAGTCTCTTTCTCCTCATTCTTCCCCCATTGTATTATTATCTACAAGCGTAACGTAAGGAGCGACTGTCAAATATGACTGCCACTTGTAACTTCAACTCCTTACTTACATCGATAGGATAGAAGATATACGTTTATTACCGCGTAGGAGCTATTGATTTTCCGAAAGCACGTTGAAATACTTTTACGAGGAAATTAAGTAAATTGTGTGTTTTCTATAGCGTTGCCAATGTAAGGTCGTTAATAAGCTTCGCCGTTTGTTCCTTTACTCTGACAACGGTCGCATCGGTGCGTACCTATACTTGCTTTCTTTCCGCGGCACAGCGGAAGTGAAAGATCGTTGACGATGCGGCGAGGACGGGACGAGCGCGGGAAGTCACTCTTTTCTCTTCACTTTGAGCCCCGTGCCATTCTCAATAACGAGTTATTAGCGAAAGCTACGTTCACGTTCTAAGAAGATTATACTGATCGTAATGTTGACGCCAGGACGAAAAGTATTGTAGTACGCTCGACGAGAGTCTGTTTTCACCGGAATATTTTTACTAAGGCGCGCTTATGTTTCGACGAGACTTAAGACGCGAAAAAATTGCCGATTCCCCACAAAAGTGGCGCAAAAAAGAAAACGCGGGATATATCATTGACCCGCATCGAGAGGTGAGAGGGTGAAAGTGTAGTAAACGTGCAATGAAGCAACGAGATCGGCGGCGTGTAATTGTTCTATTAATCGCGGTTTTCTTCTGAGTCGATACTGAAAGCATGCGATCCGCCGAGCACAATATCCACCGCTGGCACAAAAATAGAGGATCCAAAAGACTTCCGTGCTCTTGGCTATTAACCGTATCTGCATAACGGCAACCGCGCAGAGGCGTGTAAGTAAAATAATGACAATTTTATCAGTTACGTAAAGAAGCCAGATTTTGCATAGTAATGTACACAAGTCTGTTTTCAACATTCACTACAATAAAAATAAAATAAAATTATTATACACATATATAATTATTTTTCATTTAATACACACGTACACAAGTTGAAATAAGATAATTATTATAACAATTTTTCAATCCTCTCTCTATCTTTTTATCCCCCACATATATAGGTACATTTACACGTCCTTTTTTAAACACTTAGAATTAGAGAATCAATAGGCGCGTGAAATTCAAATATCAATCGAAATGAAATCGACGAGACGATCGCGGGAATGGGAGGGAGGGGGGACTAGCGCTCGCGTGACTAACTCGGGGATCGTCTGTTGTGATGAGAGCGGCTTTTTCCTCTTGAGCCGCATGTTCCGACAGCGCGTCGCGCTTGGCGCTCGTAACAGAGTAACAGCTACAACGCGACGCGCAGCTTTCGCAATAGTGAGAGGCGTGTGCCGTTGTACGCACCTTTTGATCTCGTCGCGGTGGTGGTACACGGGTCTCGCTACATGTCACCGTTGCACCGGCGGTCGCCCCTTCGAGGCCCCGTGGCACCGTTGCAACGCGATCCGCGCGGACTCGTCCGCCGCTCACAGTAATGCAACGTAACGCAATGTAACGTAACGTAACGTAAAAGGCGAGCCGAGTGTCTCGTGCAATGGGATCCATGTTCGCCGCTGTTGCGCCACGAATTGTTTTTCAGAAGCGCAGATTCACCGTAAATGCCGCTGAGCAGCCGATAAGAGAAAAAACGCGAGCGCCATGTTTCGCCAACCTTCTTTAAGCCATTTGCCCGAATTCGTACGCATGGGGATTACTTTTTCAATTTTGGAACACGCGCGAGCTAAGTCCGTGCATCCCTCGTGTTTCGAAAATTCTACTCGAGTTAATATTTTTACAATGCAATTGTTTATAATTCCAAATATATACTCAACAAAGTGAAATAATCATTGAATATACTTCATTTTACGTTTCCATTGCTTTCATCAACGTGTGTGTAGCCGTTATTGTATCCTATAACATTGGTAATGATTTCATGAAGAAATACATCACTTTCACGTACATACAATGTGTACCCGGCGCTTGCGTGTAAATAAAAAAGTGAGTAGCGGGAGGGTGGTGGCCTTATTTTTCGGCGTCTGGTTACGGTGTACGCCAGCGAGCGTACTGTATTGTTTGCTCCAAAAGTAGGTGAGTCTCTCATTTCCATGAGTTTCGTCAGCTTCCTCCTTCGACTCTACCCACTTACTTAGCATCGATTAAACGATTACATTACCGAACCGGCACGGACAGTGGACCGGCACCTCCTCTCGGGTTTCCAAATCGCGGTTGCGCACCTTTGTGAAACACGGTAAGTAGGCGTGGGATCGCCGGGGACGATTACATTCCCGGGATAGATCGATTAAAGGACACACTTTGACCGAGCGCAATTATGGTAACTCGTGATTGACATTACGACATTAACCGATTGCGGAAATGTCCAATTTTTCGTTCGATGGTTTATTCACGAGTTGGAGAGGAAAAAAAGGAAAAATTTCAATAAATTGAAGCTTGGAAAAATTAATGAAATGTACATTGCAAAAGTATCAAATATTGAGATTCTATCATTTCGACGTCATCAAGTTGAACCATTTTCGGAGGAAGAGAGAATTACGGGGAAATTCGAAAATTGTACCCCGAAAGGAAGCGAGAAAGCTGCGCGCATGCACGGAAGGAAATCCAGCGGAGCTCGGGAGTCGGTGCGGAGGATAAATTTCGTTTTACCCTTTCGCCATGCACTACCAGCAGCGGCAGCAGCAGCAGCAGCAGCACGTGTACACGCGCGTGCACGTATAAGCGTGTGTATGTGCGTGTGCAGGACGGTCTCGTAGAGGCGGAATCGCAGAGGCAGTTTCCGGGCGACCCCGGCGCGGACGCGGAGAGGCCAGCCGGTCGGCTCTCATTCTCTCTCTCTCTCTCTCTCCCTCTTCTACCCTCTGTCTCTCTCTCCCTCTCTCTCTGGCGTTTCTGGTAGCGTCTATCGATCCTATCGAGCCGAAGCTTCGAACGACGTCGACGGCCACCGCGCCGAATACATTTTCGCGCCAGGTGTTATCGAGGCGAGGTCCGCGCGTGTAGGCGGCACGATATATACAGGTATATAGCACGAGCGTGGCGAAAAAAGGAGGAACGGGTCCGCCATTGCTCTCTCACGTGCGCGCGAGGCTACCGGCGATGGCACTATTTTGCATTTCGCTCGATACCTATACCGTCCGGGAACGTCGATCGAACGGACGAACAATGAGCCGCGTACGTGCGGATTTCGACGTGCGATGACGCAAACGCAATTTAAGGACGAATTCGTACTGAAAAATTGCCGGTGTTCTATTCTCTCGGTTTAGCAGAAGAATCCGATACGGGGGGACGAGCCGTTCCGCTAGATTTCATTAGTCGCTTCTGGAACCGGCGAACTTGGAAAACTCACCTCGCGTCAATTGAGCGCTCACGCGCGCCTTCAACAATGACTATGACTCAAATAAAACGTAAATAAATGTATCCCGAGCATGTAAATCTTCTTCTTCCTCGTGTATCAGGCTTAAAGCCTCTTTTATCCAGTTCGTTCTGACACTTTGAGCGTTTGTTTTACTTCATCTTTGATAGGCTGCTAACCTTGTGCCAAGAAAGGAAACTTCCAACCTGGACCTCGAGCAGAAATTTTAGTAGGGTCCTGGTAGGGACCTAATAAGGATACCTTAATGCCTGATCAGGCACTCATCAGGCAGTCCTGATAAGAGCCCTGACCGTAAATGTAACGTCGAGAGTAAAAATTGCCTGATCAGGTTTTCCTTATCAAGACCTCATGACTTGCCCCTTGTTACGCCTTACAATTTCTAATAGGGGGGGGGGGGGGTAGTAGAGCATCATTTTTTAAACTAATTTTTAAATTGTGTTAAATTATATATAGTCATCAAAAGTACATTTAGGTCATTGAAGTTTATCCATGATCCAGACAACTCACTGTCGCAATGAGTGGTACTAGATAGTATATATTCAGGTTAACGTTCATCAAATCCTGTGGAGTTCTGCTTGGAACGTTGAGCAACGTTGTGTGAACAGCGCGTCTTCTAACCTAGAAGAGAAATTTTCGATCCTCGGGGTTGCATCATCCCGCGCGAGGCCCGATAGTTGGGTCTCTGCATTGTATTAATAAATTAAAACTTGCATATATACACTTATCGACCATTGGTTAGACGTGGCCGTATTGGATCCGGACGAGGCCAGGAGCCAATAAACTCATCAATAAGATAATAAATCAAATCCTATGAAGGAGTCATGGACACACTGGATCAGGCACCGTCAGGAATTCCTTATTAGGGCATTCCTTACATCCTCCATATCAGGTCCTGACCATACATAAGGCATGCCTGATTTCATTTCTACTCGGGATAGTCATCAAAAGTATAATATTCAGATCATTGAAGTTTATCCATGATTCAGACAACTCGCTGTCAGATCATATCGACTCGCCTCTTATACTAATACGGAATGATTTTTACTTACGAGAAAGACTAACGCGCGGTAGCCACGTCGCGGCAGTGAATGGTACTAGTACTGTATTCAGGTTAACGTTTATCAAATCCTATGAGGGAATCAGGCGCACCGCATCAGGCACATGTCAAATATTCCTTATTAGGGCATTCCTTACTTCCTCCCTATCAAGCCCTGACCATATATAAGGCAGGCATGCCTGATTTCATTTCTATTCGGAACGACCATACCCCTAAAGGAGTACGTGTGGTAGGATAATCTTGGTGGTTCCATCCGAGAGTATCCCTCCGCGTGATTGGATTTGAACTCGGATCTTTTCGTTTATTTGTTCACTAAGCGGCGCACATTTCTCTGAGCCACGCTCGTCACAACATGTAAATAGTATGATTAAAAATCGGGTTGTCTCAAACTAAAAAGCAGATGCAGACTAGTTAGGCAGACGCTGTTTCGTGAGATTACTGCGGTGCCGCGAAGCACTGTGATTTTCTCATCGACCTCTCCAGAAATCCGGGAGGGGCCGCAAAGAAATTAGATCGGTCGTGCCCAGAAATTTCGTGCTGTGCCCGCCATCGTCGTCATCGTCGTGTTATTTTGGTCAAGCGAGAAATTACCATGACAAAGCCCGAAATTGCCCGTCGGCCGAGCTGAGCTAAGCAGCGCGTACCGCTGAAACACAGGGTGGACGCCGCGTGCGGTGCGGCGCGTGTGGTGCGGCGACGACTCGCCTAATTGCAGGTGACGTGCGCACCGAATCCGCACTTTGGGCCGAGACGCACATGCACGGAGGCGCACACGTGCATCGATCCTCCTGGTACGGAGAACTCGCCCGAGAGTCGATAGTTTACCCGGAGGCGGATTCGATCCGGTGCTCTCTCGCAATTAGGCGCGACGACTCGACCACGTGGATTCGCGCGAAGTCGTTATTCGCGCCGCGGAAACCGCGGAGACCGCGACGACGCGCCCTCGGGGGAAAAACGCCAAGAGAGCGAATTTCGAAAGCGAGCGAGAATATCGGAGATGCAATTCTTGTAAATTTTCCTATAAAATAATGATATAAAGGAGGCGCGCCTGGAGAACACTCGCTCCAGCAACGCTCGCGGGTCCTGCGAGCGGCAACCTGGCTTTCGGCTTTTCCTGCTCGACGAAACGATTTTCGCTCTATATATCGGCGGCCTCGCCAAGGTAGGTAGGTTAGAAGGCAGATGCATATACCTACGTATATATCGATCTGCAACTATGTAGGCGCCTACGTACATGAGAGAGACCATCCATTTACCTCGCTACGCAGTGGATGTACATAAGCGTAGCCTCCACTCTTCTCGACTTGGCGTTGCGCCTGCAGCCACGGCAGATACATAGGCGCGATCTATATAAGCCAAGCACATACCGTGGCAGCGGTTCTTTCACTGTCCTACATTGAAAATTGAAGGTCCTGCGGAAAATGGTGCGACGTGATGTAATAGGATACATAACAGTTTATTACCTTTCCACGCCTGTTGTTTTGTATTAATAATTAACTGGTATTTATAATCGTTTATATGAAACTGCTTGAGACGGAAGAAGTAGTTACGAATCTATTTGGTCAATCCATAAATAATATGGTACACAAGGGATCTTAATTTAACCTTCAGCTCAGAACCGAACGACTTTTATCGCCGGGGAATTGAAAGTTTAAGATTAAAATGAGAAAAGGTTGTAAATAATAAGAAAAAAGAGAATTTTTTCGATTAAAATGAACATGTGGACTTTTGAAATTATATTTTTAAAATATCTCCAAAAAACCGCATTACTTACAAGGATGATTCAATATTGGGTTCCAGCGAAACATGTGGATGGTTTGATGCAATCAACTGTGTAAAGCAGATTAGGAGGACCAAAAGCTATTCAGTCGAAAAAGTATACCTTCCTTAGTAGCCATTTTTATTGTTTGTGTCAAGCCAAAATAGATTTTTAAAAATAGATTAATTGAATTAGCGGCGTCACTAGATCAACTTTATCAAGTTTGGTATCTTATTCGACTAAAGTGTGGGTGTCGCTGAACAGTATCTCAAGAAAACTTTACGACACATTTCGAAGAATACACTGGACACTGTCATTCTTTTTTTCTTCTATTTTCTTCTTAATATCTCAAATACTTGTTACTTTTCGCTCATCTTCTTTAGAAGTGGTGCCTCGATGTTCTAGTGATGTTTCGCTTTTCCTTATATTCTATTGCTCTCTTCAAATATGTTCTCTCTTAAAACTTTTTTGAGATACTGTTCAATAATAATACCCGCACTGGAGTCAAGTACAAAACTTGTTCAAGTTGCGCTGGTCGATGTCACTAATTGAATCAGTACATTTTTCCTTGAAATCCATTTTGACACAAACAATGAAAATGGTTGTTAAATGAAGGGTTTTTCAACTTAACACTTTTTATTTTCTCTAACCTGTTTCTTTAGAAAGATAAAAGCAACTCATTCACATGTCTTGCGGGAGCAACCTAATATAAAAGTGAAACTTAAAGAATCCTTACACATTAATAAAATTCAGAAGCTCTCGTGTGATAAACACAAATTCGAAGGAATAAAGACTAAATAGCCGTGACAGGATGTTAGTGTCTAAATAATTCTTATTTTAAATTTAAATAATCCTAATAAACCTGTTTCAAATCCATTTGTATTTATCTTAACTCTCCAATCTCAATTATATCTCAATTATAAATATACCAAAACTGAAAAGATTAAATCCCATAGTTTTTCCACAGGAAATATTGTTAAACGATCTCCGAACTTTAGCGCGAATCTCGCGAAAGAGTCTGCATTTCAATTTCGCCGGTACGTAGAATATCCAACGGCAGAAAGAAAATAATTCCGCGTTGGACAATAAACCCGCGGATGTACGTGCTTCTGACTGGACAACAGATCAAATCCGAAAACAAACTGCGATAATGAAAATTGAAAGAGGGACTAGAGCGCACCCGCGAGGCAAACAGCGGAATTCCGTAACGATTCGGCATCGAAATCGGGCGAGCTTTAACATTTTTATTTTCGGTGTCCTCGCCGCCGTCGTTCTTCCGCGCAGTATCGAGCTGCGGAATCGCGAGAACGGCTCGGCTCCGCTCACCTCCCGTCTGAATTTTCATTCGGAACATTTTTCACAAAGACATCCGTACGCAGCCGTGCACTTTTTATCGTTGTACATTACCTATATCGGTCGCGTCGCCTGACCAATCCTCGTAAAGTAGAAGTATCAATGTATCGTGCGGTTGGATCGACGGGGACGATAACGCACGCGGGAATCAGCCGGATGACCGGCGAAGGAACGGACGATCGTCCCGTGAAATCGTCATCGTAAACTGCGTCGCTCGTTAAAACATTAAATCGCACGGACGGTACTAACGAGAAGTTCTAATGACGCGATTAAGGGGCACATCGGCAGGTGGGCTCGTGCAACGTATCGTTCCGTGGGTTTGAACCCTGACCTCGGAGTTTCGACGGTGCCCTTGACGGCGAACGACTTCCGGAGATTACGGCGATGGGATGATAAGACGGCGAGCAATAACGCGAATATAAATATAAATTGGCGATATAAATTGCTTGCCGGAAGGCTCAGCTTGTCATTATCATCGGTGTTTTTACAGTCGACACTTCTCGGGGAGGGAGGATACCGATGGAAGAAGAATGCAGGTATCGAGCGGGGCGAGCACCAAGATCGACGGTAATGCGCGACGTTAACCGTAATTTCAGCATGCTAATACCGTCACTCACGTCGACGGTTCGTAGCACCTGCATTATCAGATTACTCGCGCAGCTGCCCGGGGATCGCGCTGCACTTTACGAGCAGTTTACGCGCGGCTCGCCTCCGCGCGCCGAGTGTGCACCGGATAAATCATATTTACTAGCCGAAACTGTCGCCGCGCTCGAGTCGCATTTATTCTCGCGGCGGGATCGAAGAAGCGACGAAAGGTGCCCGCCGCACGAGATAAAGTAGCAAAATTTACATCTGGTCACGCATATTTTCGTGCGTTAGCCTCGAGCAGGAACGTACAATGAACGATGTCCAAATCGTATCCTCGAGAAAGGCTTAAGGGAATCCTCAAGCCGATGGCGAGCTCGATCGGTGTCGATAAGACAGAAGACGGAATTAAAAACGTCAATTATCGATATTTTTAATTCCCAGTTCTACTCGGTCCGAGAAATTTATAGCCAATGAATTTGCACCTTTTACGAAAAAAGCAGCAATTTTATTAGCTACACATTGCTCAGACCGAGATTTTGGATCGAATTCTAGCATCGTCAACACCATGGCTTTACCGACAATTTGACAGATGTTTGGCAGCGACCTCTCTCGAAAAAGCCTGCTGCTCTTTTTCTCTTCTTCTAGACTTGGATTTCTGGACTTGCGTTTATTAGAAGTAATCTTTTTTTCTAGGCTATTAATCTTAGTTCTAATTGCACGATATTGTTCTTATGTTGTCCCTACAGTATGCTGGTCTCATTTTGTATATATTTATTGTAGAATTCTTGTGTCGAGCAAATATTGTCGTCAAGTGTACCAAAAATAAGTAAAATTTAAAATTTATTTTCGTTTTTGATATAAAGTCGACCAGCATTGTTTAGATTTTGCTGCGTACTTTAATTCCGTAAAAGAGTTTTGCATTTCTATAAAGCCAATTAAAAGATTACTTCTAACAAAGAATGTCGATAAAGCAGACGGCTTTAGGATCCCCTTACTAGAGAGCCTGTAATCAGAGAGTCGACAACTCGAGGATCGCCGATTAGCTGAGGGCGCTAAAGCATCTATACCGTGGCGGGGAGCTGTGTTACGCGGTGTCTACAGTCGTATATGAGAATAATTGACCACGATTTATCATTTTCTTCAATCTTATGTCTTAAAATTTCATTGTAGATGCTGTAGAACTGTTCCTATCTTGGCACTGTCAGCTTAATCTCTTCTCTGAGCTATGGCGCCCTCAACCAATCAGCGCGCGATGACCGAATTGCCGACTCTCTGATTACAGGCTCTCTAGTTCGTATCCTTAATCGAGTCCCCATTCGATCTGATGTTAAAAATAAAGTTATATTTCAGTTCGTCCTAATCGCAAAGCGCATGCGGAATGTACGGCATCGCGAAAAAGAAATACGGCAACAGGAAGAGAGAGAGAGAGGGGGGAGAGAGAGAGGGAGAGGGGAGAGGGGAGGGGGGAGAGAGAGAGAGAGAGAGAGAGATCGTCATTTCGGCGAGACGTCTTTTAGATTATAGGGATGACCGAGGAGACGGCGTTCGCAATACGATGCTGAAAAACACCACAAGCGACTTCATAAAATATCCATCCGATGGCGCATCTCCGGCGCATCCGTGCGGCATCGCCGTGGAGATCGCATTATGAAAATGCATCCGTCAGGTCTAATATCTCGTAGGTGATGCAGCGGCTTACGACCCACCATAAAATGTGCACTATTGCGCAGGCACTCGGGAATATTCGCGAATACCCTAAGACGCAAGATAAAATCGTACGTAAGCGCGAAAGTTACGCTAACTGTATCGCAAACTCCCCCTTTTGTTTCGTCTCGATGTAGCTCCGCGTTTAAAAACACGTTTAAAATTACATACTCCAAAATTGAGCAAAGAACTCGACCCTCTTCGTCAAAGGGCGCGCTTCAATTTGAATTTTGCTTCAAATCGCAAACAATGCCGCGCGATCCATTTGATTCCTCTGGAGGTAAACAATAGACTCTGTAGATAATAATCACAAATAAAAATAACAGGCAACGAGAGTCAAGCGCTCGTAATAATGCGCGTGTATTCCTACAAAAATAATATGCAATATAAACAATGTTGAAATTGACGAACGTTTCCTCGGGAAATCTCGCGCGGTCGCGCGTTTATTCCGCGCGCGATATCGGTCAGAAGCCAATATTCCAAGTACTTAATCGTTGCACTCCGTTACAATCTCCGACTGGCGGCTTATAAATTTCCCGGAGCAACCTGAGAGTTTCGTGGCGTTTCGGGAAACGAGGATAACAAGCTGGATCGCCGAGGAAAAATGGCAGGCCATCTGCCGAACCATCATCGCGCGCCCTCGTGAAATATTTGTGGGATGCAGCGGCGGCGATGATCACGCGCGTATATGCGAGTGTACGTACATACACGCGGACAAGAAATTCGTGACCCAGATAGTCTGGAAGGCGAGATGGCGTAACACCGCTCTGCGGTTCTGCCGCCGTATCATCTGCGCCGCAAAAAAAGAATCAGACATGATACGCGACTCCGAACGGCAAAAAACTTGGTTTTACTCGGAATTTTCTGGAGCGGAGTCTGGCCAGGTTCGTCCACGTTTTCTAAATGTGAAACACGGATCTTTCAAAGCCGCACGGAGCTCTTTCAAAGATAACAAACTCAATTGTCCGAATCAAGCGGCAAAACCGAGCGGTTGCATTTCAAATTAAATAACAGATGTATGGATCGAATTTTACATTTCCGTAGTGCTCTTCGTATCTGTTATTAGAACAATTGACAAAACGTCACGATTCGTTATCAGCGGAGGGATGACGTAATTCCGGGCGTCCGCCGCGCTGCAATCTATTTCGACATCGGTGCTCTCGGTGCTCGCTCCTCGATGTTACGACGAGCCTGGATGAGCGACGATTTATCGATCGCACGAAAAACCGCCAGGACCTACGGCAACGTCTGCGTTAAGTGGAAAGGTCGACGTATGCGCGGACCACCGCGCCGCGGCGGAGTACTGTTAATCGCACGAGCCCAAGGCCGTCGTCGGCGAGAGAGCTCGCCGGCTCGTCCTCGAGGCGTCGCGCACGATCTCGCGTTCGACTCGACCTTCGGGCTCGTGGCGATTCGCCGTCTCCCATCTCCGATGCGACATCGGACAACGACACAGCCGCGAGAGCGCGATATGACTTTTTGCTGCCCGGCGGCCGGAGTACGTTTGCCGCTCTTTATACAGATATTCGCTAGTTGTAATGAGTCCAGCTGGATCTAGTTGTCACAGTACTTTACGACGGTACAGTACCTTCGTTACTGCGCACTATGTGGAGCGAAAAGCGGACCGTGTAACTCGATCCCGATTCCTCCAGGGGCCGAGGAAAAGAGAGAAAAGGAGAAGGGGGAGGGAGGGGGAGGGAGAGAGGGAGAGGAGAGAGAGAAAGAGAGAGAGAGAGGGGGGGGGGCTGTGAGGTCGGCGGTGAGGCGAGAGACTGTGGAGATGGGAGTAGCCGGAAAGAGTGACGAGCGCGCTTTTCGCGGCCTTTATTTCTAGAATTGTGCTCCGCTGCCGCCGCACTCGCCGTATTCGCGGCCAAGACCGTGAGCCGCCCCCTCCCTCCACCCAATGTAGTATCGCGTGCGAAATGAAAGAAACCATAGTAACGAAGTAGCAGAAAAACTAAAACCGAAGAACATTTCGCCTTGTTAGAATATAATCTTGCGTCAGTCGTACGGATTCCTTTTTTTCCCCCAGAGCCCTCCGCCCCCCCCCCCCAACCTTCCGCCGCTGTCGGCTCTGCCAAAGGCCCGAAAAAGCGGATAAATAGCAGCGATTGCAATTAATAAACTCGATGATTCGATATTACACGTTGGCGCGGGGACAATGCGCGGGTATCATGCACGATGTCATAGGAAGGGGGCGAGGCAGGGGGGGCGGTATGAAAGTGACAGTTTGCAAAATTGGCAAAGCGTAATTTTGGCCCATTGGCTCTATCCGGCGCCGATGAAACAACGTTATCGGGCACGCTCCCAATATCCGACTACTGAACTATAATTAAGCTCTATTCTTTGTGCGAAAATTAATTCAATGCCGGGGACGGCGCGGCGAAGCCACGCGGAAATCCGCATGCCGGCCGGGCGAGCACCGGCCGACCGGCTGACCGGGGATACCGTAAAGTGCGATCCTAATTTGGTTTTCGAACGGCGCCGTACGCGCGCGCGCGGACTCCTATTTTTTAACGCCCGATGTTATTTTTGCCAGATAAAACGCGAAATGCGCAGCCTGTTAAGTGATGCGCGATTTAAAGCGTGTCGCCCGCCGCCGCTCGTACCTCGTGCCGCATTTTACGCACCAGATATTCCGTCGCTTGATATTTGCGTTAAATTCATACATTGGTCATTTTTCAAACATTCCTTCTCTCTTCTCTCTCTCTCTCTCTCTCTCTCTCTCTCTCTCTCTCTCTCTCTCTCTCTCTCTCTCGGTCTTTCTCTTTTTCCTGATAAATACAAACATTTTCGAGGACTCACCTCGCTGAAACTTTCATAAAATGTTTCCGACATTACTGTAAATATTTATAACTCTTATTTCTAGATGTGCTTCTTGGAACACGTAAGGCCCTGCCTCATAGCAGGGAAAATATTAGAAACGGGAATCAATATGTAGTATTAGAAAAGAGAAGAAGAGGTTAAATATAACGCACGATAAAAAAGAATAAAATACAAGATACAAATAGTGCGTGTATGCGGAATAAGGATGGGCGTGAGAGCAATTACACGCGCCATCAAATAAATTATAAGACGTAGTTTAGGTTTAGGTTTAGGGTTTACCACATAAGTGTAGTAATAAGCAGAAGAGAGGAGATGTAAGAGGTTTGGGTACGCTCCTCAAAAAAGCGCCTTGTCAACCCTAAGGGGGATACAATAAAGACATACATACATACATACAAGATACAAATATAGAATACGGCCATAATTCAAAACATTAATGTTGTAGCTTAAGAATTTAGTATAGATTGAATATTTATTCCTATTCCTAATATTTCCTCTATTGTGCGCAGGCCGGAATGCTGGAGTAATTCTGCACCTTTTGCTCCTAGAACTGTCAATTCATGAAAACGTTTGTATAATTATATACTAATTATGTGACTTTGGTGTGCAGATTGACAGTGTCCCACCATTCGGACTAAATCGGCGAACAGCATGGTATCATTGAAACTAATTGTAAGTTTAGAGCCTAATAAAAAATATATTCACTCGAATAAGTTATTTAGAACTTATTCGAGTGAATAGATTTTTTGTCAGGCTTCTAAACTTAATTTCAATGACGCCATTGTTCTCTGACGTCCAAATAGTGGGACACTTTCAATCTGTACGTATAAACCTTATAATTTGTATATTACACAAATGTTTTCATAAATTGACAGTTCTAGATACAAAAAGGGCGAAAGGTGCAGAATCATTCCAGCATCCCATAAATGAATACAACGCTGAATCGTACAATGTACATTTAAATTTTCAGCACGCGGTATTTCAGCCCCTTTCAAACTACTGCGGGGCTATCATCTAGGGAGGCGATTTTGTAACTGCTTTCGGCGGAGATTTCGCGGTAACAGTTCGTTAAATCCACATGAAAGAATTACGAGGAGGTGCTGCGCGCCCGGAAGACGTCGGCAACGAATAAAATCGTACGTTCGTGCCCGAGCACGTTGTACGCTGCGATCTCGCTGTACCGAAAATATCAATATGCACGAAACGCCGCGTAGCGCGCGACTCGCGCGGCACAGGAAGCCGTCTCTCCTCTCCCGTTCGCCTGTGCGCGCGTGCGTGGCCGCATGCACGCAAGATACATACGTTCCGGCGGCATTACGCACGCATTTACACGTTCTCGGCTTCCCCTCCGCGGGAGCGCCCGAATGCCCCACGTCCCTACCACCCCGACGCGACGCAAACCCCTCCGTGCGCCCCACCGAGGCTCGCGCGAACCCCCCCTCGACGACGCGAGCCCCACCAGCGTTCCCACGTCATCCCGTCCTTCTACCCCTTCGTCCTTCGCGCTACCTGCCGCGCCGCGTATACCGTCTCTCCCTTTCGGGCGTCTCTCACCTGCGGTGAACAACATCGGTTCGTCGACTATAAACTCGTAGGTCCGTTGACGCAACGAGGGAGGAAAGAGGACGCGGAGACGGCGACGCGAAGGAGGAAGGAGCGCGACTCCTCGTTCTCTCTCGAGAAGTGGGGAGCGGAGATCGAATGCGCCGAGCACCGCTTAGTAAACCTACCGCTATCTTTCCGCGTATCCTTTCTCTGCGCGGGTACAGTCTCCACGTCGATTTGCCTGGCGGCCTCTTCCACCGACCGGCCTCCTGCCCGTCTCGCTCGCGAGAGTGCCGCTGCGCCTGTCGCTCTAGCGCCGCTCTCGCAGGGAGTTACTGCCAAGAGAGAACACGCCGGTACTATCCTAGACAAAAGCTGCCGGGCGTACCTATTTACCGCGATTTCGATCGTCATCGCCGTGTTTGCGACCGCGTGGATCTCGTCGCGGCAGACGAAGGCCCGATGACCCATTTGACGCTAATTGAAATTAAACAACGATTTTCGCGCGACTCTTCGCGTACGATCGTGATGACCGGGGATCCTAAAGCTGCTGGCAAACTCGATCAGTGTCGATAAGATAGGAGACGGGATTAAAAACGTCAATTATCGGTATTTTTTTAAGATAACCTCTTCTGTCAGATAAGACACTAGTGTGTGTGTGTGTATATATATATATATATGAGACTTTGTGTTTACGATGCTAGAATTTGGTCCGAGAAATTTATAGCCAATCAATTTGCAACATTTACGAAAAAACAGCAATATTATTAGCTGCACACTCAGACCGAAATTTTGAATCGAATTCTAGCATCGTCAACACCATGACTTTACTGACAATCTGACAGATATTTGGCAGCAACTGCTCTTTTTCTCTTCTTTTAGATGTCTCTTCTTTTGGATTTCTGGACTTGCGTTTATTAGAAGGAATCTTTTTTTTCTAGGCTATTAATTTTAGTTCTAATTGCACGATATTGTTCTTATGGTATACGTTGTCCCTGGAGTATGCTGGTCTCATTTTGTATATATTTATTGTAAAATTCTTGTATCAAGCTAATATTGTCAAGTGTACCAAAAATTAGTACAATTTTTAATTGCTTTTGTTTTCGATATAAAGTCGACTACCATAGTCTAGATTTGGCTGCGTACTTTAATTCCGTAAAAGAGTTTTGCATTTCTATAAAGCCAATTAAAAGATTACTTTTAACAAAGAATGTCGGTAAAACAGACGGCTTTAGGATCCCCTTAAGATGTCCCACGTATCACACGACAGATGTAATACAAGTTACGGAGAGGATAATCTCTCGACGCGGAAAAATCGATGTTCCTAAAAGAAATAATCTTGTTCATTCAATGAGAATGTTAATGAAACGAAAATGTCATGCTCTTGTTATAATACAATTTATTTGTTGCATTAATATGGTTATTCAATTAACAAGATTATTTCCAGTAAGATTAATAAATGTTAGTACATTTTTTTTCTTTGTTCGAGAAACAAGGCTGTCTCTATTCCTGTAAAAAATATCGAGATTAACGATGCTCGTTAATTCTTTTTTAGAGCATGGGTATCTCAAGTTATTTTACGTGCCGTTAATACTCGTATACTATGTGGTAAAAACTTCAATTCAATTCAATACAATTTTTTGACTCGCTAACGATTAGGTGGTGATTGCAGAGATTATGGAAAGTCGATATAGTAATTTTTACTTTTCGCTTTTTTTTAGAGATATTGTATTCAAGTGGTCATCCTCGTTTCGTGTTTTTTTTTGTTCAAAATGTCGAAATTTGTGATGACGTTAATGCCGTTGAGCAAACTGTCGCAGAATCTTTTAATAAATTTATTCAATTTAAATAAACGTAATACGAGCTATGTTTCGACGTTACAATTTAATTACGATTGAAACAGACGTTTCGATATTAATTAGGTCATCTTCAGCGTATAAATAAATTAACGTCACAAAATGTTACTAATTCACAGATGTAACTCGCTAATGTTACAAACATCTGTCACGTTTAGCAGTGTGAGAAAGGTCTGCTTAGAAAAATATGAACGATTTCTTCGCGTCGAATATATGACTCTATCGTAACACCCAATCGTTGTTTAATTTATTACTTTTAGTAGTGCACATTTACACGTAACACTTTAGAGAATCGTAGTTAAAGGGTAGATTTACTCTCTAGTTACAATTGTAACACTGAAACGGCCTACGTCGTTACGCAAACGGCCTTGTTGCGTTTTAATCCGCTTTGTACGATGCGCCCGTTATTAATATCTCACTATGATACGTTTGTTATTAATAACCATTGCGGCACATTCGCTATTAATATCTACGGCTTCCATACAGAGATTGCTCAATGCCGCCCTTAGCGAAGATCATCTTCGTACCTATCGACAATCTATATATAGGGACGTAATTATCGCCAGCTTCTTGATACAAACGTTAAGGAGCATTAGGAGAATCTTCCTGGCGTTAGGGGAATCTTTAGAAAAATTGATCCGAATACGAACAGACTAATGCGTCAGGTCTGATTTCTTATTTTCCCATTAAGAGAAATTTCAAAAATTCAGTGCTTGAAGGAGTTTAAGTGCCTGGTGTTGGATTCAGTGTCTTAATCAAGACTAAGCATGAATTTCAAGGAATTTTTATAAATATAACGCTGATATAACGTAACAGTTGAAAGGCATTTTCACATAAGGGTAAACTCAAAAAAGAAGGTCTGATTTCTTCCGATCGCGTTACTGTTATTACCCATTCGATATTTTCGAGCTTCAAGATCTCGATCGGACCAAGTATTGTTCGTTCGAGAAGGCAAAGAAAATTTAAAATCTCTCTCTCTACAACAATCGCTCTAGACAGCGTGGGATTTACGCGCGCACGAGACGTATATTGGTTTAAAATGAAAATAGTACGTAATAATCGCGCAGGATATTTATTTTGAGGCTCGAGCGTATCTACTTTGTGAGCGCGGTCTCTACGTCCACGGTATCATTGTCTGAGATACGTTCGTGCTTTCTACAAAGTAATTGCTCTCACCGGGGGTTCGCGAAGTGGTTATCGGCCTATGAGAGAAGGTCGATTCGTCGCTATTACGTGACACCGTTACGCAACGGCTCGCCTCCGCCTGTCGTTTGATCGTGCCTTCGCATGTGCGTACGCAAACTCGTTTTACCAAATTGCCCAATATTTGCAGGATTCGCGATAACGTAGGGCACGCTATCGAGAAGACTTTTCCTTCGTTTTTAGCGCTTAAAACACCTTTCTTTATCTTAACGTTACGCCGCGACCACAAAAATCAGGTAATATTCAATAATTGAATTACGATGCGCGCTTTTTCTCTCTTCTCTTTCGTACTTCCGACTTTCCTAAAGGAGATGCATTTCATACGAAGACGGTTTTATAGGTTTCTGGGGAATGATGATTCCAAATTTACTACGAAAATTTCAATTCAAAATGGCGAATTTAGGCTGGCGACCATGACACTACAAAATCATGTGTGTGCGCTCGCCTAAAGTGTACTTAGAACGATAAAAGTTTTCTGAATGCGATGAATTGTGGGTTGCGCACACTTTAGATAAACTGTACTTTATTAAGAACATTACATTACGAAGTGCGCGATTTTTTGTACGCAGTTCGAATCTTCTTGAAAACAAGCCAAGATAGAATGATTTGATTAAAAGTTATGTTATTATCTTATTTTATCTTTATAATGCCCCAACAAGGCCTAATGCCCCAAAAATGCCTAGTAATGCCTAGTAGTATCCAGTAATGCCGCAAATCTGTACCCCACAATGCCCTCAGTGGTTTTTTCCTCGTAAGAGACTTAACAAATAAAAAAATTCATAAGGCTCTCGTGAGGTAAACACAAATTCGCAGGAGTAAAGCCCAAAGAACCGTGGCAGGGTATCAGTGCCACGGTTAGTGTTATAGAAGATTTACTCGGTAAAAATAATTGTTAAATCCCCTAGTCTAACACGGTTAGCAAACATTTGCGATCTACAGATCGGCCGTAATGTCATTGCGATCGCGATGTGCAAAGTTTCTGGCTCGGATCGCCTCGAGTGAGATCTCGGTACGACCCGGCGCGTTCCTGCCGAGGAATGTCGAAAGCGTATAATTCTACGGCGCTACTCCGGGATGCATCGGTACTGTTGACGGGCGAGAAACGACCTTTTAGCCGTTGGTCGGACAAACAAGCCGTCGGACTCGCGGCACGATTCAAGCGAGACGGAAATACGCGCGCGCGCGCGCGAGAATCAAACGAAAGGATCGAGAAAGATGGAGGAAGGGGGAGAAGGGGGCGCAGATAACCGTGGTGGACGGCGTCGTGGGGAAACGACAGAGGGTATCCGCTAGAACGCGAGAGGGAGAGCAAATAATAGGAGGAGGGCGAGGCGGTCACTTGTTGCGATCCTGTTAGTTCACCTCTTCGCCGACCGCCTCCTCTTCGTCTTTTGCTCCGTTCTTCGTGCATGTCGGTTTCTGCACGTCGAGACGCCGCGCCGCGCCGCGCCGTGCCGTGTTCGACGAAAAAACGGCACCGCTAGACGAACGACGACGGAGGAGGCTGGGAAGAACGAGGGGATGACAGTCTATTTTGCGGGGTTTGCTATACAGCTACCAGCGGACCGTCTTCGAAACGGAAAGACTCTCGGAAGCGAAAATAGTCGGGCTTGGCTCTCGTGCGTTATCGTCACTCGCATTAATCACTGGGCACGTCGTTAGTTCGTAATTCAAGTCTTACTGACACAAAGCTCGTGCGAACGTTTGATTATGAAAGGGATATAATGCCCGGAAAGCTTTAATTGTAATTATTTATTAGCCGGACCGTTCAGCGAGGTCTATGGAATCGCGCGAGAGACAATTTTGAAACAGAGAATTAGAGCCACCAGAATTATTCCGATTTTTATTCGGAGTATTTCAACACACGGGGGTCAGACAGCCGGAAATCGCTTACACATGTATTATTTTCTCAATCACATTGGTGTCGCTGAACAATCAATTTTGCTGCGTTGAAACAAAACAGACGTGATTGCCTTTCGAAAAATCTCGCGCGATCGTAGCGTCGTCGGCGGAAAGCGGGCAAGAGAAGAGCCGCGCTGTCATAACAAGGTTATTAACCGCCTAGACTCCCGAGAGCGTACATAATGTACCTTACGCCAAGAGATTCGGTGTAGCCTCTCTCTCTCTCTCTCCTTTTCTCCCCAGCTTTTCGCTTCCTCCTCCTCCTCTCCCTCACGGGCGAGCTCCATTGCATGGAGAACGCGGCGAGAGGCGCGCTCGCCGCGCAGAATTCGCCGACGAGTCGCGAAACTATAGGCGCGCCGGATACGGCCGATCCTCTCGCTAGAGCGGCCGCGGGCTGGGTCAATACATATGCGTTCCAACGGGGCTATGAACTATTGACACGCATAGCGAGGGCTTATTATTGGCCCGCCCGAAACGGCGTGACAGGGCGCCACCGCGGTCGATAGTTTTCCAGGAGAAGCCGGCGAGCGCGCGGTAGTCGGGGATCTAATGCCAGTCCCGTATAATTATTGCGTAATTAGCAAATTTGAGCACCACGGCCGGATCGATAATCGTAAATTATCGGGATTGGTCAGCCGAGGCTGATGCATTGCCCACGGCGATGCACACCGGTGCGACGCGCCGCGGCGCCGCGATATTGTTGTTCTCTCCTCCCTCCCTCCCCCCTCTCTCTCTCTCGTTCTCTCCCGTTGCTTGTGCGGACGTCCGCCTTTATACGAATTGGGTTTTCGTTCTTCGCGATTACCGGCGCGTTAAACGCGGTTAATGAAAAGGTTCGCGGTACTATAAGAACTTAACAAGAACAAGAAACGAAAAAGTCTATTAGGTCCAAGCGAGAATGTAGGTGCTTTCTAAATTTTTTCGAGTGGAAACTCACTCGTTTAGGGTGAGATTTCACTCGACGAAATAATGAAAATACTGCTAGTCCAACTGCAGTATAATTTCACTTTTTGAAAGAGTGCCGTTATTCACTCTTTACTTGGATTGAGTCTTCAACTCTGAGAAGAGCGTTATATTTTACTTTAATCGATTGTTATTAGCAGTATAAAATTTATGAACGGGAGCTTCGCTATTAGTTGGTTCACATATGATCATCGCACATGAAGCCTGTTATTCTAATATTCACAGACAGTACTGAAAATCTATACTTTGTGTGACATTTTCGCTTATTCTGCTGATCATCGCCGAATGTCCGAAGAACCGTCTCGGTCCGTGACGGGGTTCCTTATATGTATGCCGGGCTATCGTGATCTTGCTTACAAGTTTGTCGGCCATCTAGTGGCGGAATACTGTAGCAGTATAAAAATCATGGACGAGAGCTTCGCTATTAGTTGGTTCACTATGATCATCGCATATGAAGCCTGGTATTATAATATTCACAGCCAGTACTGAAAATCTATGCTTTGCGTGGCAGTTTCGTCTATTCTGCTGACTGTCGCGGAAGAACCGGCTCGGTCCGTGACGGGGTTCCTTATATGCCGGGCTATCGTGATCTTGCTTACGCCCACACAGCACAGAAAGATTGCAGAAATGTTACATTGCAAGATTGCATTATTGCAGCAACGTTGCACAACATTGCTGCAACGTTTCTGGAGGATTGCAGTAACGTTGAAATGTCCGCCCTCAGAAAGATTGCAGTGCAACATTATAGCAATGTTGCAGTGCAATATTTTTGGAATAATTTGTTGTTGTACGTAAGCAGAGAATTTACTAATTACATATGTATTCGAGCCTTTTTCAATACAAAGCAAGCCATCCCACACAGCACAGAAAGATTGCAACAAGAATGCAGAAATGTTACATTGCAAGATTGCAATATTGCAGCAACGTTGCGCAACATTGCTGCAACGTTTCTGGAGGATTGCAGTAACGTTGAAATGTCCGCCCTCAGAAAGATTACAGTGCAACATTATAGCAATGTTGCAGTGCAATATTTTTGGAATAATTTGTTGTAAGGTGGAGTGGGGTAAAACCGACCCAGAAATTGTAAAGTTTACTTTAAACTGATGTATTTTCTATCTATTCCAGTAAAACCTAATAATCTTAGTGTTTTTATTTAGCGCATGGTTTATTCTTTAAGTTGCATTAATTTGGATTAAAAATAACTTCTGAAACTTATGATTTTTTAATTAAATTAACAACAGTGCTGCTAGGGCGGACTTGCCCCGAACTGGGGCAAAACCACACCTACCTGTTTAAAAATTATTGAATATAATATAATATTTAGAATATAATATAATATAATATTTTATTACTATAAAGGAAACTTACCTTACTATACTTTGTGCCTATCGAAGATAAACACATAGATTTGTAAACTATTGCTTAAATTATCGTTTTATAATGCTTAACTCAATCTTTGCTCTGCACCTGGAAACACCATGAACTTTCTCGAACGAGTTAAACGGGAAAATCACAGAATACATGGCGGCTACCTATGTTGATCATTGAATGCTAACCAAAGGAAGATTTCTACCTTACAGTTGGTACAATGCAACGTATATTCGAATAAATAAGGGCCTAGTACGGATTTGCCCCGTGTACGGATTTACCCCACTGCACCTTACATAAGCAGAGAATTTACTAATTACATATACATCCGGGCCTTTTTCAATACATAGCAAGCTATTGCGAAGCAACCTAAGGAGGTTATGTTGCTTCGCAATAGATGGAGATTGCGAGCAACACCGCACTGATCAAGTACTTAATAATTCGCGCATTATTGGTATCAACGAAAATAACATTATAAAATTCTCGTAATTAGAAAAATTTTTTAAATAGAAAATATAGTATTTTTATTATTTTTGAAACATTGCTGCAATATTGCTATCGAAAGTTTGCAATTTTATATCCCTGCAATGTCTCTGCAAGATTGCACTGCAATCTGCAAGATTGCACTGCAATCTGCAAGATTGCAACGTTTCTACAATGTAACTACAACCATCTGTGCTGTATGGGCGAGTTCGGCGGCTATCTAGTGGCGGATTACCGTACTAGTTGGATTAAATTTTGACTAACGACTTCACTTTAAAAATAAAAGTGAAATTCTTCAATCTTTCTGTCTTATAGTTAATTAATTCACTCTAATCCAAATAGTAGTAACGGCTCTCCTCACTTGTTAATTCACTCTATTGGAGTAAATATTCAATCGAATAGAGAGAAGTGGTCAGTGGAACTATGATTCGAGTGAAAATTTTACTCGAAAAGTTTCAGAGAGTAGCCTAATAATTTTTAATATGTGAATCCTTCTATCGTTTCTCCACCTGTACTGCGCGCCAGTTTCTTTTCGGACATATCGCACAGTTCCATTTAAATGGAACTATTGTCGTCAACGAATTCATCGAAGGAGTTTAGTCGCGAATCGAAAACTTTTCAAAATTCGTACGGCCGAAACTGTTCCTCGCGCGAAAGGAGATTCTTTCATTCGGTTGGTTTTTCAATAAATGAAGATGGTAGATTGCGCGGCTGAGTCATTTCCCGGCGCGGCATTCGGCAGCGCCGGATTCGCGGTTTATGTTTTACGGGGGCGGGCGGGGAGGGGGGAGGATAAACCGCTGTAGAAGCGACGATATCGCCCGGCAAAAACGTTATCGAGACACGACACGCGCAAAACCGAGAGCGGCGCGCGGCGAGCCTCGATTACGAGCGCATTTTCGCCTGGCGCGGCGATTTCAGGTTTTGCCGGCTCGCGCGCACAAGCGCGCGCGCGGCGCGGGGTCGTGTGTGCGGTAGCGGTAGACGATGATTCCACGCTCGGTTAATATCCGCGATCGACGCGCACCACCCTCCCCGTTCTCGTCCATTCCCTCTCCTCTCCCCCCTGCCCTCCGCGACGACCGGGCAGCAGCACGCGCGTGCACGCGTGTGCGTCGCGCGCGCGGATAATAATTATTTTCGTAATTTCCTGGCATTCCGCGCGACGAGCCCATCAATCCGAAAATCGTATAAACTGACTGTCACATTCACGCCCAAATTCAAAATACGGAGGGTGGCGAGAGACCCTCTCCCCCCATCAACCCCGTCCTTTCCCCCAGCCCCGCAGCGCCGCGCGCGCGTCCTCGCGCGGCCCGTCAAATACCATTTAATCCCCCGTGAAATCCGGTTTAATTTCGCCCGGCGCGATATCCCCGGGAGTCCACCGTCGAGTACACCCCGCCGCACCGCCCGGCGAATCGAAATCTTTCCGACGTCATCTTCCGCCGGAAAATGTCTCGCACTCCCGAGTGTACGGGAACGTCGGGGCGAGCTCTGTGCGAGATCAAACTTCGCTGAGGTTGCGGAAACGAGATCGATACGCCGCCCCGTCGTAAAAATGCCTGCCGTGCGATCTTATTTTCCCGCCGCGCGTGTCACCTTCCTTACCCGACACTTTCTCGTTTCCGGCCACTCGTCATAATTTAATATCGCTGTTTTGTTTTCGAGCAACTTTTCACCGGGGCATCGCGACCTTCGGCTAAAAGAGACGCGTGATTTGTGGGCAACGATTTATTGATCATCGCGAGGCAACGATCAGAGGGGAAAATCGGAATAGGAAAACACACGGATAAGCGTATATCGTGGTAGAGGGAGATTCAATTGGTTCGGCCGCCGCGCCTGTGTGTGTCCAACCTCCTAATTTTGCGACACCGCGCGGCTCGTTTCTCTCTTCTCTCGTTCCACGCACGTCGGTTCACGCCGCCGTTGCGCCGCCGCCGCCGGTTTCTCGTTCCCCCCGCGTGTTTGTATATGCTAACGCGTTACAGGCCGTAATATCAAGCCACGAGAGGTGGGCAACTGCGAAGCCGGCAACCAACGATACTGTGTACGTCGCGCGCGCGATAGAACCGTGTCCGATATTGGAAATGCGCAGGAGAAAGAGAGAGAGAGAGAGGGGGGAGGGGGGGAGAGAAAGCTCCGGAAACGGTGCGTCGACGCGTCAATCATGCATACGAGTTTCAAAAAAAGTCGCTTTTTTTGCGCGCGACCAACGCATCTCAGCGCGGTGCGAGTCGCCGTTCTCCGCACCAGACGCTCATTCCACAGATATTCGTGATGTTTGCATAAGAGAAACTTAAGGGAGATTTAAAAAAAGGACAATTTATAAAAATACATTACAAGAGGGCTAGTACTCGTAAGCGAAAGTTATATGAATAAATACACGGTCAATTCACGAGCTTAACAGACATTATTAGGACCCTGACATTTCAAGTTTATTCATAATCGATAGAGAAATTGTACGTTTCGATGTAACGTGGCCACCTTTTGCAACACCTGACAAAAACATTTTAATATTCTAACGACGCTGGAGCTCGATCAACATGGATATTCAAAGAAACAGATGGTCGAGCAATAATCAGCGTGAAATTAAATTTAAAAACGATATACAGATATAATGAGTCAATGTTACAAAAATTCATTAGCCCACGTTTGATGACGTAGACATGGTAGTCCATTATTTAATTTAAGACATACGTTCAACAAAGAGTATGCTACTCGTAATAAAATACTCCTACATTTATGAATGAGCAATAAAGAGACGTAGCCTACTGTTAGAAGACAAAAAGAATGAGTGTGAATTATATTATAAATATTTATATTGTAAAGAAAAAAATCCTTACAGAAATTCAATTTTACCGTGAGAAAACACGTCTGCGTTAGACACACCGTTGACCTACCGAAATTTATAGTTACATGTCCACGTTCGAAACGCAAAGCCGATCGAAGAAAGATAACATGAATATGGTAATAAAGAGTTAGAAGCAGATAGATAAAATCGTAATACTTATACATGCGCCATGTACGTCTTTTTCCTCTCTTTTGCGGCGCGATTTAAATATTAAAAAATTCCGAGCGGATTCTTGAACTTTGACTCGCTTCGATGGATACGGTGTTTTCCATTTTGTTCGTATGGAAATGTCCGAATTAATTACGGAACGCAGAACGCACGTTTGAAATCAGGATTGTCGTACAATCTCTGATAAGCACGATCGCAAATAGGATGATCTTGTGAAGATATGACGTCAGAGTAAAGATAAATAAATAGAAAGATAAAGAAAGAGGAAGAGAGAATCAGAGTCGTCATTAAATGCTCTGCGATTGTCTTCGAAAGCGTACTGATAGTATAATAATTACAGAAGTAATAATGAACTGAAATAATGCACGTAACATGAAAATAAAAATATACATAATACATAAAAATTCATTACACAAAAATGAAAATCAAATGTAAAAGATGGGGGTGGGAGGGAGGGAGGGAGAGAGAAAGAGAGAGAGAGAGAGAGGGGGGGATTCATTAATAATATAATCGAAGGTCAATAAATATTGAACTCATTAATCCAAAACGTATTATAATTGACTTATCTAATAACATAAATTATCACGTGGCAGATGCTACGTTTGTTGATCTCTCGATGTCTAAGGGCATCAATCGAAATGGAGGAATATGAATTTGTTTGCTTTCGAGGTTTAGTTGTATCTTGTCTTTGTGAAATGCGAGGAATGTTCTGAGTTGGTCGTCTCGTACCGTTGATCGTGATAATATAAAATTTATTTACTATAATAACGTTCTATGTATAATGCTATGACAAGCTCGTGTGTCTTGTCCTGTCAAAATTTCGTAGGCAACTGCCGTCTTTCGGTCGCATGTGCGACTGTTTCGGCACAATTGGCGTCACTGTGGTAGAATCGAATCTGTATCGATCGACTCAACCCTCGATCGGTTGACAATTCCAACAGAATTAATATTTTCCTGATGCATCTCTCCACTTACACAAATGCAAGAAGATAAACAATTGTTTCTGTCGTTGCAAAATTACAATTCATATATGTTTACAGAAACAAACTCTGGCCCCGTTGAAATTACGCGATCTCAATTGGAGTAGATTTCGATGGTGATCATGCTGTAACCGCGACCACAGTGTTCGTTACGATGCGATGGAGTCGCGCGGACTTGGTGGCGGACGATCGGCTAGTCGCGAGCTAGCGCTCGTAGAAAAAGAGCGAGAGAAGAGAGAAGAAGAGGAACGGTCGGTCAAGTGAGGAACGGCGGAGAAATAGTCGGAGGAAGGAACGAAGCGGATTTGCGACGTTGCCGCAAAGCGCAGCGACGGCGGCAGTGGCGACGGCGGCGGCGGCGGCGGCGGCGACGGGACGGTGTCGCGTAATCGCGACCGTATTCCGTATATTCCTAGGACATGCACAAGTAGGGACGCCCTGGCGCACAAGATCTCCGCGAAGCTTGGTGACCGAGGTAATAGCGAGGAGCGGGACAGAGGACGTTGGCTAACGCGAGACGAGAAAGAGAGGAAGAGAAAGAAAGAGAGGAGGCCGAGGGCGAAGTCGTGGAGAGGGGGAGTAGGAGAGGTTGCGACGGGATCGACGGCGAGGGGGTACCGGGCGGGCACGGTAGCGGCATGCAGTGCGGTGCGTTACACCTGCACAAGCGCAACCGCCGCTATATTGCATCGTGTGGGCGCGGTGGTGTCATCTCTCGGCAATCTCCGGAGTGACCTGTCTCTCCAGGTCCCTCTCTCCCTACCCCCTCCACCGTTCCCCGCCCCCCGACCCGTGCCATTACCCCCTACAACGGCCGCGAACGAGTTCCGTTTCTCTCCTCCGGAGGCACGTCTCTAACCCGAACCTAAACCAGCCTAACCTCGTAGTAACTTCATCCTCCCCTCGTTCCCTCCACTCTTCCCGCAGGGCGCGCGCGCGCGACACTACTGTCGTACCCCGAACTTCCCTTACCCGACCCGACGTCCCACCACTACCCGCTTCGAGTGTCCACTTCGCCTCATGTTGGGGGATCACCGAGGTGGGGCTGGCTGAGGGAAGGGAAGCACGACTTGCCGCGAGAGGAGGTAGGGGGCGAGGACAGAGATACTGCTCCACAACGCTGTCTTGCTTTCCTGCCTCTTCGTTCACGGTCACACCCGCAGTAAAGCTCAACCTCGAGATGTCTTCGGACTTGACGTTGCTTAGGGTCCGGTACTCCTCTGCTTGGATCGAGAGAGAGAGAGAGAGAGAGAGAGAGAGAGAGAGAGAGAGAGAGAGAGAGAGAGAGAGA
>NW_011967069.1:195598-208923 GCF_000949405.1 Vollenhovia emeryi
AGAGAGAGAGAGAGAGAGAGAGAGAGAGAGAGAGAGAGAGAGAGAGAGAGAGAGAGAGAGAAGGCTTACGCAAATTGACCTCGATACTAGAAACATACACGACGGTTCCAAATCGTTACTATCTTATCACTTGAGTCAATTTTCTTGAAAACGTTATCGTTATAATTGCCTGTTGAACCTAAAGCCAGTACTTCTTCTATTCTCTTATTCCTCCGTTTCCAATCTCTTCGCCTTTCTTTCTTTTTCTATTAACCATCAAAACGTTTGTTTTAAATTTGTTTAAAAAATTTGAAATTAGAATTATTAATATTAAAAGAACACTCTATCGGTGTGATGAAACAACACTCATTAATTAATATTCGTACCGCAATAATGTAACAATGTTTCGCAGATCACGAATGGTTTAACCAAAGCAGTCGGACGGTTCTATGGCTGCAATATTTTCACTTGACACAAAATATTGCACATGCCAATGTGAAAAATGTTTCATGCATAATAGAACAATACAATATTTGACAAAAATGTGCGTTCTATTAATGCAACATCGTTAGCAAAATCAAAACGCAGTCCGACACGTAGTAACGTATGCATATTTCGATTCCACCGCGCCGTCGTGACGACCGCTGGTACCGCGCGTCGCGAGTTGAGAACCGTCGAGGGTACAGTATCAGGCCGACTCCACCTAGCATAGGGTGAACGGGTCGGAGGCCGTTGGTTCCTCATAGAGTTGCTCTCTTCTTATTATTATTACACGAACGCGCGCGCACACGTACGTACGTACGTACGTACGTACGTCGCTCGCTCGCTCGCTCGCAGGCAGGCACGCAGGCACGCACGCACGCATGTGTGCGCTCACGCACGCGGCATACGCATGCGCATGCAAGCCGCGTGCTGACGGTGGGGTCCGGAAACCGCGCCGCGTGGGGAGACCAAGACGCGACAAGAGGGGCGGAAGTGCCCCGCGTCATGGGGTACGACACGGTGGGGAGGAAAACAGGTTGAATCGCGCGCGCGAGGCATCACGCTGACCGAGTCCCCGCGGTGGGGAGGGCAATACCGATTCAGTTCGAGGGAGATAGGGGAAAATCACAACATGAGGCGGCGGCGGCAGCGGCGGCGGGGGGAGGGGGCAACGACGCCGGGAGTGGGAGAGTCGCGCGACTGGTGGGGACGAGCGGCGCGCGAGGGAGGATGGCGAGAGAGGTTGCCGCACTTACTCCTGCCTTACCGCGGATTACCATTATCATTATTCCTACTCTCGCTCGGGCGCCACTGACAGCTCTATGTCAGAGCCACCGTTACGATCGGCATCGTTATGCGCGGCTCCCGTTCAATTTGTCGTTTTGCCTCGGCGTTTTTCTCTCTCCTTTCTTTTCTATTTTTTCCCTTTTAGCCTCGTATCGCTCCGTTCCGCCCGCAGCCGCTTTCTTTGTCCACTGCGAAGAGATCGAGAGCACCGCTCTCGTGTATCTCTCGTCTCTAGTTATACGGCGCGCCCCGTGACACTTTGACCCGTATTTGTACTCTGACGCCGAGTGCGCTCGTATAATTCTTAATTTACAACAACACCGAACGCCACTCTTTCGGAGATCCCGGCGAATGCGTTTTCATACGTGCCACGGACGGTTATCGGACGCTTTTTGTACGTTCGGCATTTTTTCGATTTTGTACGTAGGTAGGAAGAAGAGGGAGAAATATTAGAATTGCATTCACCACACGTATATTACTGTCTTATTAGAATTATGTAACAATACGCGTGACACTATTATGTAGTGTATCGAGACAAAGGTTCTTTTTCTCTCGCATGATCATCCGCGGTAACTTTCCTCTGCCGCCGCGCTATGTTTCCCGAACACATTATCGCGCATAGTTATAGTAAACGTTTGTGCGGGTAATCCGCCGAGGCTCGCATCATATTACTCATCGATAAGCGTCCAATATCCTCGCTTAACTCTCGCAGAATGCATTAATAACGAGAATAATGTGATACCATTGAGCAAAGTTGCGTTACTTACCACTCATTACTCGGTTTAGATCACATGTGCTATTCAAGATCAAATTCTGTCTCGAACTCTAAAAGGTTTTTTGCAAGACAAATTGTATAACCGTGAATAAAAATCCAGATTATTCTAAACTGATTTTTGCTCGACCCACATGCATCTAAACTCTTCAAAGCTACGAAATTGGGTCGAACTGTGGAAAATACAAAGAAAATTATTTTTGTAATAATTGAAAATTGCAGATTTTACAGTTTGACGGCTATATTGAGTCTGCCATCTTGAATTTCGGGGATCTGAGTGCATATTCGTAATCAGTGACCCAAAAAACCCCTGTGTAACTTTTCACTGCAAAAGATAACTTTGTTTGGAAATTGTTTGGTCCGCCACATTGGTCTGCTATTTTGAAAGTATGGAAAGTTTTTTTAATAATTTTACATATTTTGATTCAATGTCCTGAATTTTCTGGTTTCGGACAGTCCACTGGCTCTAGATTGCTGGTTGCCTATAACGAGTTAAGCGACGTGCGGAATTATCCGTGTGGTTTCCTTTTAAATTGTCTGAAACGAATTTAAAAGTTCACAATTCGCAATTGTAGACATCCGCGGAAAGTTGCGGAAAAAACGTAAAATTGTTCGTGACGCACGAATCATTTGTTTTGAAAGTTGGACAGCCAACTGTGAAAAGAGCGTGACAATGTCGGCGTTCCGCGATTTTTTAAAGCGCAACGCTCCCGGACACACGAGGGGGAGGGGGAGGGGCGTGCATGTGGAACACACGCATAGCAGTTTCAGCCGACATTTGCCGCGCGGTAAAATAAAAAGTTAGCAAAGCTAAAGGAGCGATACTTATCGTCTTGGGCGCGACGCATTAAAACTCAGGGTGGCATCGCGGAACGAAATGGATTTACGCAGTCGAGACATATTTATTGACCGGTCCTCGATGGCCGGTCCGCGCCATTAGCGTCGCACAGTGGGCGATTATGCAGGTCCGAGGAACCTGATGCCGGCTCGAGGCGAGGGAACTTTTCGCGCCTCGCAAGTTGAAGAAGATGAGAATATCGCCGCCGCCACCGCCGCGTTCGTTGAATCATTCAGGATCGGTCATATAGGAGGTGAGTGCAAAGCGCAATTATCGTCCATTCTGAGCGAAAAAGGGAGAGAAAGAGTACCTTCGACCTCACACACTCCCTCTCTTTCTGTTCTCGGCTTTTCGTTTCCTCCCGCGCCATTCCCCGCGAGATCATCGCCTTCCAGGTTCTCTTCAACCTTCCAAGTCCACGACCTTGGCGCTTCGACCGGTCGCCATGATCTTGCCGACGATCCCGAGGATGATACTCGTGGACCAACACGAGTAATCGTACCATGGAATGGTGTTACGAGATTAGGTACATTGCAATATCAAATCTCGGTAATTCTTATAAAGAAAATTATGATCGCACACTCATAATACACTTATTCTTCTTCTTCCTTGCATATTAAGCTTAAAGTCCGTTTAATGCAGTTCGTTCTAGTATAATACTTTGATTTTACTTCATCTTCGTGGACTGCTAACCTTGCCGAAGAAAACTTCCAACCTGGAGGGCTATAATATACTCCTAAGGGATACTCTGTGGCGGGATACTCTCGGTGGTTCCCACTTCCCTCCGAGAGGTGGCGTCCGAAAAAACCAGCGGTGTCCGTGACTGGATTTGAACTCGGAGCTTTTCGTTCATTTGTTTACTAAGCAGCGCCACACACATTCGTGATACGGTATCAAATATAATAATAATATCCACATTTTAGAATCCACAATAGCAAGTATTAACATGCTTCAACTTCTTAGCTAGATGTCAAAAGCACAGACACCGCTGTCTGAATAAATTTCATACCATACACTAAATTAATCCAAGTATTAGAGAACGATGTATAATATTTTAGACGACTGCCAGCGGCTACGACAGCGAAATCGCGATCGATACGCGCACGGCAAGAGAAGGACGCTCCCCCTGCACTCGCGCAATCAGCGCGATAGTTGCGAAATAAAATCATCTCCGTGCATACAGACACACGATTGGAAGGCCACCACACCTACTCAGTCTCGGTACTCGCACCAGATCGCGCCTTTTACCTGTCATCCGTGAGTAATAATCTTGTAAAACCGTGCACCCCGCGGATGGGTTGTGGAGCAGAAGGAGCAGGACGCTCCTCTGTGGAGGAGAGAACGAAGCGAGAAAGAAAGAGAGAGAGAGAGAGAGCGAAAGAGGGGGACGAAGGAGGAGCGAGAAGAAAGGATCAACAACCTGCAGTACGATCCTCTCCCTGGTATCCTCTCCTCTGGCAAAAGCAATGAGCTACGCCGACAACGGCAAATCTATACGCGCCCTCGCTGCCACTGACCACTAGCTAGATAACTCTTTTTTTCACGTTTCTCCACAAGCTTTGAATATTTTGCAGACGTAGAAGTAGATGAGAAAAAGCGAACAACCGTGAGACTTTTTACATGTCTTTATCGTAGGTTTAAGTATATGAATTTGACTCCGACCTGTAGAAAGTTCTTCCAAGTATTTAGAATGTATGCAGAGACAAGATTTCTCTGGAATTAATTGTGAATCTCCGGAAGATTTATTGTATTTATAGGAAACGTTTGTCTTCTTACAATTAGATTAGTGTAGACGAGAGTCTCCTATTATGAGATAGGCCCCTAATATAAGATAGCGTTTCCGCTAAATTAATAGCATCACCTGTTGGTTTCTCCATGAACTTATTGCCCTTAAAGTGAAAGCTGTTTAGTGAAAAATCCATTGTTAGCTCGTGCGTGTAAATGCGAAATAATTGATGAAATTGGATGTTAAAAACTTGCTATTTTATATTAGGAGGATTTTATATTATCTCGTAATAGGGGACTTTCCTCTATGTATACAGAAAAATAACAATTAGGTAATGAAAGTATAACGCGATTATTGTTGCGTGAATTATATCATTAACTATATATGTAATTCGTGAGGAACAAATTGATGGATAACAGTTAGTGAATGTTTCAACTCCAATTTGAGTCGTCCATGGCACAATAAATATTCAAAAATCAACTCTCACGATTTTAGTTAGGCAAAACGCGGTGAGTGTTTTTACATTCTTCGTCTAAAAAGTAGAAAAAATTCTGTGACCGAGCGATCATAATCAACTGGTTCAGAAATAAAAGATATGTATTACAGTTCAAAAGCATGTTATAAAAATCGGAAAATACATTAGAAAACTGTGTCGGATGGCTGGTCGAGCTAAATTCTCATTGTCCGATTGCTATTTTTGTGTTTATATTACTGAGAGTTTAATTGATTACTTCTATCATACGTACATTGGATACAAATACATTTCCGCTTCATCTAATCTCGTTTAGATAACTTGTACTTTTTGCATTAAACGTGTCTCTCACAACTAAAATTTTCTCGATCGTGGTGTTTCGCGTTTTAAAAATTAAAAATTAGTCTCATTAATTGCGAGGAAATGTTGCCTCTTTTATATTTGCTCTTTTGTTTTTGCTCTGTTTGCAAACTGTTTGCAAAACTCTGCTTTTATGTTTTATATTTGCTCTAGAAATATCAAAATACGAGTGTTTCGACGATAACGCGTAACGGCACTCGTAACGGTGCTTGGAAAGTTGTAACCCTATCGTAGCTTCTGCAACATATCCCCAAGTTCGTCAAAATCGTTCAGGAGGCTCGGGAAGCACGAACGTCTCCCTTGCGACAGGCTAGTACAGGCACTGAGTGCCTGCACGGAGAGAGAGAGACAGAGAGAGAGAGAGAGAGAACCGCGTAGGTATATCCTACCCGGTTCGCCATACCTAACGGTTGCGAGGGGCTTCAGCCATTATCGCGGCGATTGCCGGGTACCTGCCAGTGTTAACTCGCGGCCACGCAGATATCCACGCGGAGCGAGGATCGGCAAGGTTAATGCCACTGAGCGAGGATCCCGAGAGGGGCGCCGCGAATCCTAGTTATCGGCCACACCCGGGATGGAAACGCGCGGCGGGAGGACGACAAGGCGGGCCGGGGCGAAGAAACGGTGTTTACCGGCCCGTATCCGCGTGTCTGATCGTTCACGGAACTCCTCGTTTACGCATTTGCGTTAATCCCGAGGACGGTGACGCGGCTCGCGTAACTAAGTACCCACGAAACACCGCAATTTGCGCCGTCCGATTACGGCGCGCGCGAGAGATCGGCGACGGGCGCGTGTAACGCCTGCTGGAGCCTCCTGGCTCTTTGTACCCTAATTTTTATTACCTACGCGTCGAGCAATTTTCTCACGTTGGGTAAATAAATCTCGGAGTCGGTCGATCGGGTTTTCATCGGCGGCGCGATAAGAATGCAAATCGAGCCGAGTTCCGAAGTTTCGAGACACGTGCCGCGATTCAATCGAAGCACACTTTGTGAAACGTACCTGTCCTGAACGTAACACTCGTTGGGACTCGAGCCAACGGCACACGATACTATTTTTCCTACTGGACTTCTCGCAGAAGTCAATAAGGATGCAGCGTTTTAGATCAGGTAACCCAAGGCTGACTCCTGATTGGCTCTCGCGAGCAATCCACTAGGAAAAGTAGTATCGCGCGCTGTTGGCTCTAGACCCGCCAGGGAAATGCCAAGTGTACGGGAGCGAGGAGCGAAGTTAAAGGTGAGCCGCGCGCGGATTCGGAGAAATCTGGAATAAATGAACGAGCCTGGTTTCGCTCCATTTCCGCGGTCGTGCCAGCTAACGGTAAATAATTATTAACATACGTCCCGATTCTCTTGGACAACTTCGCGCGAGAAGTACGTCTAAGTGACGCGACGGCGAGGCACGGCCGTGAAAAAGCCCAACGCCGCCACGCGTATCTTCACGAGGCGAGGCTCGAAGTCGATGTTTTTCCGCCGTATTATCGTTCCCAAAATAGGGAGCGATGAACTTATATGGCGCACGAGCACTCGTTGTCCCCTCTCGCCCCTCTTTCACACTCCTCCGTAGGACCGCTCGTATAGGCGGCTAAACTAGGGTATTATTCACGGACTAATATTAGAACAGCAATGGTCACCGCGAAAGTCAGGCCCTGTCGCGAGCGGAGCTATAAAGAAATCGTAATTCTCGAGTACCACGCGTGCGTGCCGCGACAGAACGTAAGACACGTGAGGCTGTAGAAGGAAAAAAAGGCGGAAATGCACACACTCGTGATATCGCGCTGTTGCTATCGCGCGTACAGATAATTTCCTTTGCATCGCGCAGAAGTGTTCCAGCGTATATATTTCAGAAATACACGACAGACGGGTAGAAAGGCGCGCCCGAAGTCGCGTGCACTTTCTCCGAATCGCGGATGCTGAAGTGTCCAAGCGGCGAGACGGGGTTACCTTGGTGAATTAACGCGCGTGCTTCGTTGCATTATTTTATCGCGCGATATTTCAATCCTCCTACGACGTCTGCTTCTCTCTCTTCGGTATCCAATTGCGATTCCGACATTTACGGCAGTTTGGCAGAATGTAATACAATTCCGACCGTGATAGGCGATAGAACGCAGAGAGTTTCGAGCCGGAGATCAGGTTGATAATGCCGGCGAACCGGTGGCAACTCATTCGAATTCACAGCGGGATGAGCGCCTCTGCTTAGGAAGGGTGCATAACTCGGCACGGTGTTAGACGGCGTGTCTGTATGGGTCGGTATAGCTAAGTCTTGTCTCCATAGAACTAGCACAGCTGTTTCGTATCTTTTTCTCTCGGTCGGCTTGCCGATTCTCATCCCTTGCATCGGCCTGTCTCCCCCTACCGCTCCGTCCCGGGCGCATCGACCCTTCCCGTTCGTGGACGCAAATCCCGCGTGCCCCTTCAAACAGGAAGAACGCAGGGGATACGCGACGCAAACGCGGGACGCAGGCACGATCGTTAGATGTTGTTTCGTAACAAATTTCTCAACAATCAATGAAGGAACAAAATGTCATTTTCGGTCTGGACTACATCTCGCTGGCCTAACAATATTTCAGTATGAATGTTTTATACATATGTCCCTCCACCTTATTTTTTATTTCTCGTTTTGTTCATCAGTCATCAATAGTAGTGTAATTAAATATTCTTAGTCCATGTTACATATTAACGCAGAAAAATATAGAAGCCAATCTGACGGTTTGATTTTATTTTTCTTCTTTGTTTTTATAACACACTTAAAAAACAATAGGTTAATCGACAGAATTAATAAAATTCAGCAAATCTTGTGTACAATATCTATGCAAATTTTCGTGATAATGTTTCTGCCTTTCAATTTTTATACTTCATATATTTCTCTCTCTCTCTCTCTCTCTCTCTCTCTCTCTCTCTCTCTCTCTCTGGCAAGCAAAACAAAACATATGAATAAAATATATTTCATATTTTACTGCCTCATACTTACTGTACATTGCATAACATGTTTGCCAAGAACTTTCGGAAGCTGACCTAGTTTTCGCCGTAGTTTTAGTTAAATCCCCACATCGTGAATTAGGTACTTTCGTTATATCGATCCTGTCCTGTCACAGGCAAAGGCTGCGACATCGTAATGAGATTAACTAATCAACATAGACGATTAACTAATTAACATAGACAGAAAATCATTCCTCCGAGGAGGTTCGCTTTTATCTTGCAAATACTTCTCTCCGAACGATACCTAACCGCTTTGTAAACACGCGCATAACGAATTGTCATTTGGCTATCGGATATTACTGAATACTTTCACTTTTGTTGAAATATAGTTGTAAATAACGCAACAAGCTTCTTACAAGATGCAAATAACTCCCTGAGAAAATTTGAGCAATGATACTATCACGCTGAAAATTAAAAACAATTGAGACAAATACTTTAAGTCTGAAAACTTTTTGATTCCCAGGTTTCGAAAGACACTACGTTCAGGTAGGAATTCGCTAATTCTTTCGAAGGAACTTCTCGTCTCTTTTCTTCAGGAATGCATTGTTCCCCTATTTTTCTCTGAATGCTTTCCCATATTCATTCGGGTTCCTAGACAATTCGTTTCAATGCGTTTCCGAACTGTCTGGTGACAAATATATCTGCTTTTCCGTAAACTTCCTCAAAAGAATCCTGTTTTGAAAGACAACTGACTACTGTTACGCGCAAGTATTGAGACGCGTGAGTTCGCTCTTACGATACGATGCAACGTTACCTGCCCAGCGTATAATTTACTTAATAACGTTCTCTCTGTTTCTTCGTCTCTTTCCTCCTTCTTCTCTTCTCTCCCTTCCACTCATCACGTCTTAAATTTCCCTCCTCGCGAGTACTTCGTGCGAGAGTTAATTACCTGTTACACACTCCGCAGAGTAGAAAATGTCAGTTTCTAATCTCCGTTTGTACGTGCGTCGAGCTTTCTAGGCGACTTTTCGTACATAATCGAGAGCTCGCGAATGGGAGAAAAATCAAAAGTGGAACAGTGCTACAAGTCGCATTGCTCATTTTGAGAGGCATGAAGCAACCAATATACCGTGCGTTTTATACAGGGTGACCCACAACTCGCCACTGTACACGGAGAATTTTCTGTTTAAATTTACCCTGAAAATCAGAGGATGGTACTTTGAAGAACTTTGGGTGTTTATTGAAATCTTACCATACATTTTACTGGTAAGATGTATACTAATTGTAAATAAAATAAATTGTAAATAAATTGTAAATAAAATTACTAGTAAAAATATGATAAAAGTTAAAAAAACTTTTATAAAATCCTTCGAAAGTTAGCCCCCTATAATTTCAAAGTTCATTTTTATGCCTTAAATGACCAGAACTATTTCTTAAACCCATCAAGAACTCTGGGACTATTGTGAATCTACAAGGAACTCTTAAAAAGATTAAAATTTAAAATAATGGGGGCTAACTTCACAGGGGTTTCGAAATGCCGTGTTGTCACACAATTACACGATTTTCAAGATAAATTCTAAGAGAAAGTTCTCTCTGTGTACTTTTAACAACATATTCTTGTGCAGAAGTGAGACAAAAATCCCAATACGATAACTATTATACTTTTCAGATGGGAAGCATTTATAATAGACAAATCAGAGAGTTTAGACAAAGTTACTCCTGCTCGTGAAGTGTCTGTGACATTTTATGAGTATTGACAGTTTGTTATATTTATTAATTTTAATATGCCGTAATATTTGTACGTGATTACAGCATGTACAATGTGTTTCTCTTTTATGCTTAAATATTGGCGCGCGATAAAGCAAACAATAACACGATCATGTCACGTCCAAATCACCGGGAAGGGCTCGCACTCGGTCGATAGGGATCAAGCGAGTTAATATCGTCAATCGAGACGGAAGTGCAAGTAAGAAGTCGGTCGCGAGCTCGGAGAAGAGGATCCCACGAGCGATATACACTTGGCTCACTCCACGTTTACTTCCGTTACGCGGGAGTATCCCGCTCGAGATGACGCTCGCGCTTAGATCCGGTCGGCCGGACTCCCGTAGCGGATTTGCATCGTCGAGTGCCGTGGATTTGAGCACCGCTGCGCACAGGAAACGTTTGTAGTGCGATTAATACCGAGGTGTGTACTACCCGGACCGCGCACGTCGGCCTGTCAGCTGTCGTCGAAGAGGGTCCAGAGCACCGGCGAGCGAGCAAGCGGAGCGACGCGGCGCGGCGCGACCTTGCCGGCCAGTTGTCTTCGCTCCGATCGGCTAATTAATGCCGCAACGTCGCGCGCGCGCGACATACATGCGTCACGGCGACGTCGGCCGCCGTCGACGATAGACGCCCGGCGGCCACGATGCCGCCGAGTATCGACGCGTATCGTCGAATTGGCCGGTATTACCGCGGCGGAATGGCTTCGACACGCTTTCAACGCTCCGACGAACCTTTGACTCCGGGACATGACACGCACAATTAAACCCGCGGTTCGCTCGATCGGCCCTGCGTGTAATTCAATCAATATAATTCGAGCTAATTTAGCTTAATCGTTCGCAATGCCTAATCTCGCGTTCGATCTAATTGTGTTAGCCGCGGTAGCCGAGAACCAGAAGGCGGAGAAAACCGGGGCGGAGACGTCGCGGTCGTTAAACAGCGAGCGATTTGTCGATTCGACCGCGCCGCGCGGATGCGGGCAAAGATCGAAGTCTGTCGGGAAGTTACACGGGGGTTGAACGGGGAAAAAGTTACCACGAGCCACGGAGAATGGCAACGACGAGATCTCCAACTATTTGTAGATCCACCTGTTGGGATTCTGAGGAGACTAAGGGAAGACGTTTGTCGAGTTAGCACCCCCCCCCCCCCCATGAAAAATTGGAATGACATATACGATGGTGGTTTGATAAGTAACTTGATTCACATACTAATAGATAGCGACAGCGACATTCGTATATGTGGTCATAAAGTTTCCTTCTTAAGGATGAATATTCTAAGGTCACAAGCTATTCTGCTAATTCGTTGTTTAGCAATTACTTAAACACAAGGGAATCCTAAAGCCGCTGGCGAACTCGATTAGTGTCGATAAGATAGGAGACGGAATTAGAAACGACAACTGTCGACATTTTCTTAGATAACCTCTTTTATCAGATAAGCCAGATAAGACATTAGTATATTATATTTCGTACTTTTGCGAGAAAGCAGCAATGTCAGATCGAGAGTTCGGATCGAATTTTAATATCGTCAACACCATGGCTTTACTGACAATCTGACAGATGTTTGGCAGCGACCATTCTCGAAGAAGCCTGCAACTATTTCTACACGCCATACTGCTCTTTTCTCTTCTTCTAGACTTAAATTCCTGGACTTGCGTTTATTAGAAGTAATCTTTTTTTCCAGGCTATTAATCTTACAAGTTCTAATTGCACGATATTGTTTTTATATGTTGTCCCTAGAGTATGCTCTTCTCATTTTGTATATATTTGTTGTAAAATTCTTGTATCAACCAAATATTGTCCAATGTACCAAACATTAGTAAAATTTTTAATTTTTTCGCTTTTGATATGAAGTCGACCAGCATAGAGTAGATTTTGCTGCGTACTTTAATTCCGTCAAAGAGTTTTGCATTTCTATAAAGGCAATTAAAAGATTACTTTTAGCAAAAAATGTCGATAAAACAGACGGCTTTAGGATCCCCTTAAGTGCCACTAAGAAATGGATAAAATTGCAATTCGTGGCGTAATTAAATTCTTTTTTACTGGGAGGGAAAACAACGAAGAAAATTCATGAGAAAATTTTGCCTATCTTGGGTGACCTAGGCCCTTCTTATAAAACAGTTCTACTTTGAGTAAATGAGTTCAAGCGTGGCAGAGTAAGCATCGAAGACTCCAAAAACAGCTGTGACGCTAGAAATTATCGATAAAGTCTATAATATGGTTTTGGCTGACAGACGAGTAAAAGTGCGCGAGTTAGCAGAGGCCATGGGCATCTCAACTGAGCGGGTTCATTTTATTTGGCATAATGAATTAGACATAAAAAAAAACTTTGCGCAAGATGGAAGCCGCGTCTGCTCACTCTGGAGCAAAAGCGAAATTGCACGTGAACGTCGGCCTGTTTGGAAATGTTCAAGAAGAATCCAACAGATCTCTTGTGGCGTTTTGTGACCATGAATGAAACTTGGATTCACTACTATATGCCGAAAACAAAACAACAGTCTAAACAGTGGTAAACGCGTATTTTTGAGGGTCTTGAAGAAAACCACTTCCGCAAAAGAATCACGAACCTGGAGAAAGGTTGGAGAAAGTGCGTTGAACTTCGAGGGGACTATGTCGAAAAATAGAGTACGTTGCAAAACTGAAGTTGAAGTTGTTCTTTTTAATATCCAACCAAGTTATTTATCAAACCACCCTCGTACATCGAAATTAAGTGTTAATTCAGCACGTTATTTCTGATTCTCGTCTTCAGCTGTTGTTTAACAGAAATTCGTGAGAGGGGATGCTAGTTTGACAGCTCGTCCTTTTAAATGCATTTTGTATCGCGAAAACGAGATACATTTCTATGCTGTGGTCGAGTGTTTTGATGGTATTTGTTTAATGCGGCCGAGATCGCTGATGTATGCGATGGTGCAACGATACACGGAGAAAATGGTTATTGTTGTTACAACAATATTCTCTATGATTAGAAAAAATATATATGCAAGTTCAAATTACATTGATATTACATTGAATGTAGCTGTTAGGATATGCCCATCTATACGATTCTCTCAAGTCGTAGTCTTTTGATAAATAACATTCGGTTAGAATACCCTCATATATGGTTGCTTCAACCATAGGATTATTGTTACTCTGTACTGTGGTCTGCAGAACAAATGACATGTGAGTGAGAGATCTATAAGATATGTATAGTTGCATAGTACGAGTTCTCTTGTCTCCATCACAGCGTAACGTATCACC
>NW_011967069.1:215533-219569 GCF_000949405.1 Vollenhovia emeryi
CGTAGTATGAAACATATTCAAACTCTTATTTTTAATTATTTTTAAGTATAATTAACTAAAAAATATTTCTTTCGTATATATATGTGTTTATATGAATAATATATCTATTATACAGAAAATCTACAGAATATGTATCTATTTATGTTAATATAGGTAAAAGTTTATCAATTTTAATATTCTCTTTTCTTTTTGTTACTTCTCCTTTCTTCTCGATGATGCTAGGAAAAAAGTACATTTTTTGTCAACTTTTGTATTTAGTTAACTATAATACGTTCCTTTGGCACTTATCATTAATCACAAGATGAAGATAGTGGAAATCATCTACGACAATCGTCTGGAAAGAGTGTACTATTATAAATTGAATTTTATCGACATCTAATATTTACAGATACACTTTCAAATTCTTACACATATCTTATCAATATTAAGAAGACAGCTTTACTAGAAATATGTATGTCATATAAATAAAGATTGAAAGTACCATCAGATTAAGATAGGAAAACATATATATAACTGTGATTGTAGCAAGTGTATCTAAGCATAATTATTTACAGTTGTAACATCCATAAAGCAGTTACCCTCGCTAATGTTGAAGCAACGCATAGGTCATTTCCAAAGTACTGTGGTTCTCACAACCTTTTTGTATTGATGGGCGGAAATTAACAGTTTTTTATTGTTGTGATATCCATAACTTTTTCTCCGTGTACGTTTAGGTCTCAGCGAGAACTGCGGAATCACGATGCGCCGCGTGCGAGCTGCCCGATCGCGCGGAGTAACAAGTGGGGAACCGATTAAATGGAGCCGCGGCGAACGTTCCCTCTCGATTAAAGCAGCCTGGAAAACTCGTTTGTCCGAACTGTGTCACTGTCACGGCAATTGGCGAAAAAGTCGAGTTTCTCAGCTACGAAGGATTTATTTGGGACCTTCTGCTTGTCTACTTTGTTTCATTAAATAAAGTAGGCAAGCGTAGTCGTTGTGTAATACAATGTATAATACAGTGACAATGACATACATACCATGAAAATCATCCTAACAGATATTTTCGGGTGGTGAAAACGAAGAAAAGGGAGAAAGAAAAAACCTTAAATATTTTTCTCCATGATTTTCTTTTTTCCTTATAACAAAATTTAGAGAATCAGTACGACCTTTCCTACTTTATTTTACTAAATATGTCGTATTGGTTCCATCCCTAAATTTCGCTGTAAAGAAAAAGTAATAGTGTAGGGAAAATATGTTTCCCTTTCTCTCTTCTTTGCTTTTACCACCCGAGAAAATTTATTACGATAACTCATGGTATACTGTCACTATATTACACATTGTATTATACAATGACTCATATAGTATCTATTGTTCAACAGGTTTATTATTATTGTTCGACACGTGTTCTCACTCTCGAGAAAACTGGAGAAACCTCTGCCACGTTTATCTCGCACACGTTCGATATTTCCGGAAGACTGTAAAAGTCTCTGCACCAAGTTTACGGATAACATGTCTGTTTAATTGTCTCGTAGAAAGACATTGAAGGAAGCCGATCGTAATTGAAAGGCCTCACTATGCGAGAATATCTACAATGACTTCCATGGTCATGTAGATACATATACTATTGTCCGACAAATTCGACACGCTTTCACTTTTGAGAAAGTTGAAAAAAGGTCTGCCACCCTTATTTTACACAGGCTGAATACTTTCGGAAAACTACAAAAGTCTCTGCACCAAGTTTAGGGGATAATTGTCTGTTTAATATCCGAAAGTTATTGAAGAGAATCAATCATCACTGAAAGGCCTAATAATCATATTATCAAGTGTCGGAGAATTTCAGCATGTTTCGCTGCTCTTGAAACAAATTGCGCGTTGCCTTTACTCGGTGCACAGGCAAACTTGTTTAAGAGAGTTTCAGTACATACAAGCGATTAAACGATTAAAGACTAAACATTCCTTTCAAGTCTTAGACGCAAGACTCGTTCCCCGACTGGCGTGGCGCGGCGCGACACGTGTTCCAGATTCCTGTGACGGCTAAGTCGCAAAACGCGCATACGACAATCGCGATAATCAGAAGTATATTTCTATGCAGGAGCAAGAACCCTAGAAACCCGTTCTCCGCGGTTCAGCACAATCTATTATTACGGACCACTGCGAGTTTAATGCGCCTGGCTTATCTGCGTTCACCGTCGAGTGCGTGCTATCTCCCGCGTGCCCGGCGAACTGCCTCGGGCCGTTCAGTTCATGAGTTCAGGTAAAGCGATGTGTTTCTCGGTTAGCGCACCCACTCTAGCAGGTACTCCACGTCGCAAACGTCAGAACACGTTGCCGCCGTATAAGAAGCAACAGCAAAGTACATAGCACTGCTTGTCGAAGTGTCCGGAGCATTTCTACTTCAAAGGGACATTCTTTATGGAAATTGGCTTTCGGTTAAATTTGTTGAAATTGATATTGCCGCGTAAGACGGGGGAGCTCGCCCAGCTCGACGCGCACTCGCGGGACCGCGCGCGGAAATAAATACACAAATGTAACGGGAAAAACGCACTCTCTTTATTAAACAGCTCTCGTTCCGATCCGCCGTTCGAAAGCACGGAACCAAAATTGACAGACTTGTTTGTCTCCTGCCGTTGGCCTGGAGACACTTCTTTTCCTTTCCAGGCATTCTTTCAGCATAGCGGGCCTAATGTATTACCCTTGTTAACTTAATGATAAAGTGTCAATGGGCATAACCTCTTAAAAGCAATAGTTTAGATTTAGGTGTGACGGAGTTTCGAATCTGAATAGATTAGGATCTGGAGATAAAGCTGATGTAAAGCATTTTTATTTAAATTGATACTTTTTATTGGTAAGATCAGAAAAGTAACATATATGTATCGATTTCAATCATAATCGAAAGCCAACCTAAGGACTGTGCAGGGTCTTTTTCAACAGTTTCGCTAACAGCAAGTCAATTTAAAAATGATCAATCAATAGCTTCGCTAACGGCAAGTCAGTTTAAAAAATAGCCAATGGTCGTCGAGTAAAACCGCACACCCCAGATAACATGCATGTCTAAAAGACATCTTTAAGATGTCTTTAACACGTCTTTTAGACATCTTTTAGACATACACGTCTAAAAGATATCTTAAAGACGTTTTAAAGAAGTCTTGAAGATGTCTTTTAGACAAGCATGTTATCTGGGACAACATTTTAACGACACCGAAGAGCAGCGATACTTGAATACTCTTTTAAATAATAATAAATTTTTGATGTACGTATCGAATATTTTCATCAAAACAAAATTCTGATTAAAAGAAATCGTCGCACTCGTTTTTAAGTAATAACAACTATTCAAAGTCACGGTCAATATATTCTACGAGCAAAAGTGGGTTGTACAATACAAACTTCATTTTATTTAAAAATTAAGTTAAATAGGGCCATTATGATATAAATCAAACAAGCGAGAGCGCCTTTAGGCCCGAGCAAGGTATTGGTAGTTCAATAATTGTAATCCAAAATGTGAATTCATATACCGTTTGCCAGCTTAACCTTCGCGCCGATTTCTTTTTCTAATTATTTTAAAATTATTAGCTATATTTAGCATTCAATACCCCCCTTCCTGTACTGTATTTTTATTTTACATAATAATATCGATTTCAAGTGAAATTACGAAAGTTGACACTTCTACGCGTTTCGATACTGTACCGTGTCTTCTTCAGCAAAACGTAATAATGAAAAAGAAATGTAGGTCGCATAATAAAATGTGTTGAAATTATAAAACGTAAATATTATAAAGAAACGTATTGTAGATGTAAAAAGCCTATGTTAGGCTCGGTATTTTCCACGTGGCTAAGGTGTGAGGTTTATTCCTTTCGAGTTCGTTCTGGATAATATAAAAGTCTAAATTATAACGGTTAACAATTAATTAATTTAACGTATGGAAAAAGCTATTATATAGGTTCTCACTTACTGGATAAAACATGATGCATATAAAAATGCGTCAAAAGATAGAATTATAATTTGTCAAAAGTCTGTGGCGGTTTGAGGACTGGGTGTTAAACAAGTAACGGAGAGGGGC
>NW_011967070.1:0-2550 GCF_000949405.1 Vollenhovia emeryi
ATTAAGTCATTGGGACTTTGGATGAAGGCTTTCTACAATCAGTGCCGATCGGAAGATCGGATGTCAGTCAAGCATCCTGCAAGGGAGAGTGGTTAAATTCGAGCTGAGGCGTCCCAAAGCGAGGTTGCGGTCACATGCATTGCGTCATACTCTGCCGTTCCTGGCAACAGGTAATTTCGGACCTTCTGGACGAGGCATGTTGTTCGTCCAAAGATCAGAGAGAGAGAGAGAGAGCGATTTCGATTGGTAGGCTCTGAGTACGATTTCTAGCCACCAATTTGATCTTTGGATTTCCAGAAGGTATCTATTCTACTCACTGTACACATTCCTTTCATTCTTCTGAGAGTCGTTACGGTGACAACCATCACGTGCGCAGTTCGCTGCAAATACGAGAAGGTCGTGTGGTTCATCGCCGTAACGTGCAATACATTTAGCAGTGAATCCGACCAATCAACGCCGTATGGCGGGCGGTTTCCCGCTACCAACATGGGAACCACGCAGCGGTTCGAGTTGTGGGTCGACCATGGGACCCTCTAGTCTCTAGCAGGTATTCATAGTACACCAGACTCCTATCCATCGAAAGGAGTATGGACCTCGGTCTTAATCACTCAAAAAGCGGATTCAGATCAGCTTGGGTGCAGCCTCTTCTCTATTCGTAAAGCCAAGTACTCAAGTCGGCTCGGGTGCAGCATCTTCTCTAGTTGCGATACAAAATCAGTTGATCGGCTCGGGTGTAGCCTCATCTAAATCAGTGTCTTCGGGTCAGGGGACGTCTCAACCTCAAATGGATTGGGTGAAATCCATATCCATAGGTTCGACCCGACAGACTTCTCGAGGCTCACCCTGGGACGCAACATCTACGAGCCGTTCTATACTCAAGGCGAAACCTCTCGATGCTCACCCTGTAGCGCCACCCCTCAGAGCCGTACTACCATCTTAGAGTCTTCGGATCTGGGTGCGTCTCAACCTCATACGGATTGGATTACATCCACATCCCAAGGTTCGATCCGATAGACTTCTCGAGGCTCATCCTGTCGCGCCACCTCGCAAGCCGTTCTATCACCCAAGCATTCATTTATCTGTTAAATATCTTTTGGAATAGAAGGATACACTTGCTGATCAATAGGGCGTTACATCCTTTTAGACACCAGAGTGTTACGAGTCTAAAGGGGAGATCTGCAAGTTCCAAAGATAGTTCGCCATTTCGGGCGTGCATTTCCAGTCTTATACAAGCAGGTATGAGTACGAGGCTATTACCTTACAGAGTCTCATGCCAGGTATGAGTACGAATATATATTCTTTTCACCGAGTCTCACCACGTATGAAAACGTTGATTCTAACCCAACGGTGTGATTTTAATATCGAATTCAGTTTGTTATCGCACGATAACCGTGTCGAATGCGGCGTGTCATAAAGAAATCACTTTTATCAAATTTTGTTATACTCTACCAGTAAACAGATGGTTTTAATTCCTTAAGATTTTGTTGTTTCACCAATTCTTAAAATCGGTAAAGTTTTATACTAATCTTGACAAAGTTGTACATTTCGTACATTTCGAAGCCTTACTCACAAGCACTTCTTGAATCGAGAACATTGTAATTTGTGGCTCTATCTGTGGAGAGCTTCCGCTAGGGTGGAAGCGTTTTATTTCAATCTCTAAATATTGGACCCTCTTCGGTTGGTTTCCCTTGTTTTAATCAAATCAAAATCATTATGTAGGAATTATGTTCTATCAAACTAGGATGGGATGATCCGCTACCCTCTCATATCACCGCTAAAGGCCGGGAATTTATCAAAGACCGTCAGGACCTGCCGAGCCTAACTTTCCCTCGTTGGATCGGCACTGGAGAAAATCAGTCCTTGAACGGACAACCCAGCGGACTGTGCCACAAGCGGCGTGACACCAAATCAACTTGCGGAATTTTCGGCTTTGGTGGACCGAACCAACGTGGCCCTTGGATCAACGTGTGAAGATTCACCCTGGAAAGGATTGAAAAGCCCGAGGAGTTGCGATTAACACGCTGTCCATTGCCTAATTTATTCGTTAATTACCATTAACGAAGGCGGGCGGAAATGTTCAGACATTAAAGATGAACTTTCCGTTCAGATCGGGTGGGATCTCGAAAGAGTTAAATTTCGAAAAGAGCGGGCGGCCTACAACTCTAGCCGCAAGGGGCCTTGGCCTCGAACCAGGCGCTTTCGCGCTTTCTCTCTCTTTTCAGCGTTTTGTCTCTTTCTTCGACAAGTTTCGACGCGCGGCCGCTGACGCAACCCCGTCAGTACGGTCAGTATTGTCAAGAACATCCGACACAACGGATGTGCTATCGGGACTGGACAAATCTACTTTTCCATACTGAGTCAAGGACAATTAGAGACGTGCCACCTATCACATGCTATCTGCGAGGATCTCAACTGATAGACAAAAGCCAAGGAGCGTATCTCAGAAGCTTGGATCTCAGGTCATCGGGCTCTCCAACACCGGACCACGGCACCGAGCCACACACCAGGGCGTGCCTTCATTCCGGACTACGTGCGGACACCCTCTCCGTT
>NW_011967070.1:12283-18560 GCF_000949405.1 Vollenhovia emeryi
GCCAGGCAATATCGATCGCCGGGCGGTCACATCTCGCTACGCGCTCGAATTGGACAGTGGGCAGGGCAAAGACGACGATTTTCGATAATTTTTTTCTCGTTAACTATTGTGAAAATTGCAAAATGTTTCAGGACTTTTCTGTTCATCTCGATCCGTTCTACCTTCTCACGAGCTCGTGGACAAATGTTATAACTCACCCTGTATAACCATAAAAAATTAATTTTTTTCGAAAATTTATTTTACCATTATATAGCCCTTTTAAAACCGTATAACTTTTGTCTGAAACATATTTTTCTAAAGTGCAGTTTATGAGATATTAGGGTGTATCCAGACTTTTGGCCCTGTATATGTTTCTTAAACGTATCTAATGTTCAGTAAACGTTTATGAAAGGTATAAAAATCAATACGTGCTACACAAAACAAATATTTTATAAATAGGTTGAAATTTTAATTTTAACAGTTTTTCGATAATGCTGAAGAAGGAAGCACAAAAAATTTGCTTCTATGTGAAATCTAAGAAAAAAAAGCCTGAAGTGTAAAATATACTCATATGCGCACATTGAAAGATTAACTGTAGAAACGTAAGAAATACGTTTCTTAAATCATGGTTTCTAAAACGTTTCCGTTCTAACGTTTCTCAATGGTTCTTTACGGTTATGTAACTATATATACGTTTAAAAAACGTATATGAAACCAATATGTGCTATCAGGGTTGTTTAGGGAGGGGAAATCGGCGATATCTTACAATTAATACTACACTTATTTTTATTCCTATTTACTTTCTCATTTCTAATTAGTATATATGCATTCTCACTCACAGTTTTACTTTTTGTAACTTTGCTCTCGCACTTTAAGGGATTTGTCCTAGAGCATGTGATAAATAATGACTCTGATTTTGACTTTGATTCTCTGTCTCCCTGTATTTTCTTTTTCTTTGATTTAACTACATACTTTTTTCATTTAATACATACTTGTGGTAATTAAACATTGCCTAGTTTTTATATTAGAAGCAATAGTTTGAGGAAAACATAGTTGATTATGTAAAATATTTTATTCCAATGTCGCTAGTTCCTTTTGCTTGAAATATTCTTGTCTGAAACTCTCGTTTATGGTTTTCCCGATTTTCGTTCTAATCCATACGGGTGCAATAAGAGTGAAGAACTTCTGAATACTGTGAGCCCAGTAACCAGTACTGCTGTCCATTTTGCCCAGTGTGACAATGGCGTTTCTTGCATAAGTCGTGGCATCGGGTACAAATATGCTTGAAACCTACAGTTTTTGACAAAATTTACGCATATAAAAATTTTTCCAATAACTGCAATAGAACGCAAACGTAAAATTAAATGCAAACTAGAATATAAAATTGGAGTATAAAGTAACAAAGTGACTCATTGAAAATGTGTCTCAACAGTTCTAAAGTTCCGATTGCTTCGATAATTTGACATAACTGCTATTTAAAATAATATTATTTCAACAATGCAATGGTGTTAGTACCTGAAGCCTGGAACTAAACGCGTTCATTTTCGTGTTGACGAAAAGAGGTGACAGGTGTTGAATGGTTATACCGAATCTGGAGTATTCCACCCTGAGAGCTTCGGAGAAGCTTTTCACGTACGCCTTCGTAGCGGCGTATACCGTCATCAATGGCAACGGCTGAAACTCAGATCCGGAGGAGACGTTGACAATTGCGCCTTGTTTGCGTTTTTGCATCTGCCCGATAACCAGTCGTGTCATTAGCGTAGTGGCGCCCACATTTACATTGATAATGTCCCACAGTTCCTTCTCGGGTACCTCTCCGACGTACATGGGATACTCGTATTGCTTGCCCACATTATTCACTTAAAACAATAAAAAATTCGTTGCTTCCTTGAAAAAATACACCTTAGAAAACCTTAAAATTTTACTTTAGAAAAATAAGAAATATGAAAAGTAAGTTTGGACATTTTATTTAAGGTAAACTTAAAACTTACTTTAAGAATTAAAAATATAATTTATAATACCGCGTGCGGTTTTCTTCTTACAAGAAAGTGCTATACCGTACGGTCCTCTAGCGGGAACTCGGACAGGCTTGGTTATCTAAAAATTACTTCAAGTATCCAAAATTACTCTAAAATTTCTTAAGTAAACTTTTAACTTCTTTAAGTAAACTCTTAGATTTTTCTTCTTAGATTACTTTTGAAACCTTTAATTTTATTTAAAGTAAATTTTCCCAAAGGTTATACACCGTTTCACATTTTATATCCACAAACGTTTCATTCAATGGCCTTTCATATGCGGAGAGACAAATTAATTTATATCTTACAATTAGTTTATGTACCCATGACTTGTACATTATCGTGTTATGTATTATCTGTACTCTTTATTTCACGAGACAATGACCTCTGCGCATCGGATAATAAAATGTGGAAGGGAGAGAACGTTGCCACGTCATGACAATGGCTGCGTTCAGCAGAAAAAGCTGCTTTGCAACTGTTGTGAAAATCGTGAATTTGATTAGCGTATTTTCTTAATCTTGAATGAATTTAAAAGCATACGTCAATCAGATTCATGAATTTTACAACAGTTGCAAGCAGCTTTTTCAGCTGAACGTAGCCATTAAGTAGCAAATAGTTGTTAATACACTCTGCGCTACAAAAAGAAGTGCGTCTAATGTTTTGTTGACATCGATGATCGTTAAACAAAAACAAAAACATGTATTTGCAATATATTTGCTTGTGTATTGTAGTGCTAATATTTGCAAAAAATGTTGAACAAAAAATGTGTTCTCCTGATTTTATAGATGTGTCTTAACTTCTTGTGTGTTAATCCTTGAAAATGATCACAATCCGAATGGTCGAAATGTTGGATGTAACCTATTAAATAAATAATACACACCATCTGCCACTTGGGTCGTTTAATAATCTTCTCTACATTATATAATTATAAATTAATACAGCTGTTTTGACGTATCTTTTTATTCACGAAGTTACATTAACGACGTTTCGATCGTGAATTACGATCCTCTTCAGGTTTTAAGAGAGACGAACAAGAGCCAAACATTAGCTCGACAATTGTGGCAGCAAAAAGTTGAATCTATGAGAGTGAAAACAGAAACAGAAGAGTGAAAACTATTGAGTGGTGTGGATGTTTCGCCTGATTCCGTGCTCGATACAATTCCACAGATGCTCTTAAATTGGAAAAGAATTTTTTACTTGTACTACATTTTGACGAACATTGCTGTTCATAGATTCAACTTTTTGCTGCCACAATTGTCGAGCTAATGTTTGGCTCTTGTTCGTCTCTCTTAAAACCTGAAGAGGATCGTAATTCACGATCGAAACGTCGTTAATGTAACTTCGTGAATAAAAAGCCAGATACGTCAAAACAGCTGTATTAATTTATTGATTAACATACTGGCGAAGAAATAACCACATTATATAATTATTTTCTTAATCTTAGACTTTCACCATTTCTTAAGTAATGATTATGATATTTAATATATAAGGCACTTTTGTGAAAATATAAGTCCACTTTTAAAGATTACTCTTTCTTGATGTTTGTCAATTGTGCGGCTCGTTGATATATTTGTTGGCCTCAAGAAGGTATTTACAATGTTGTATTACATTGTGAAACTCGTAAGTATACGATACCGATTCAATACTGATTAAATTGAGTACGTGCATCAACTGAGTCTAGTGATCTCGACCGAATGGCTTCATGAAGAAATGAAAATATACTATTTGACATCTCGTGATCTTGGAATATTAGGCCTGCGTTCAACAACATCACCCTAGTACGCCTATGAATTATTTTATTCTTTTTAACATTCGGTGAACAACAAGGAGAAAATAATACACGGGGCACTCGGGCGATGTTATTGAACGCAGCTTTGGTGACCCGCATGGGGTAAATTACGCTTCAGTTTCGCATGCATGAATGGTGGAAATGTTTGGACGCAAACGAATTAACAATTATATGTATAATGCTATGAAGAAGGGTACGTTTGGAGTATATCGGTACAAGGTAACAAGTACTTAGGTATCGGTACAAGTACCCAGAAATAAATGTATATGTATATATCTAATCATATCTGAGTATAACTCAATAAGCAGATATGAATTTTGTTCCTAGTCAATCGTATATAACGTAAATATAAAATAAATGTGAGTTATTGTTTGATAACACATATTTATCTTTAATAACACACAAATATGTTCGAAATATTTAAAAGATTTATTTTAATATTTTACAAATATTTAACAAAATATACAGGGTGTTAAAAAAACCTGTAAATGTATATGATCATATTATTATATACATACAATATGATCATACATATCTATCCAATCTAAGACTATAAAAATATCTATAAAGTATTTTGATAAATATTCATAAAGTATTAAAATAAATCTTTTAAATATTTTGTACATATTTGTGTGTTATCAAACAATAACTCACGTTTACTTTATACACAGTCCGACAATTTTCCACCCAGACTTTCCTCATAAAATCCAAACAATTCAATATTTATTAAAATTCTGAATTCTAAAATCTTCTAACGATATATATAGTTCCGACAAATAGCGCCACGTGTTTAGGCGAGAGATTTAAAGTCTGGGTGGAAAATTGTCGGACTGTGTATATGATTCGCTAGGAACAAAATTCATATCTGCTTATTGTGAGTTAGATATACTCAGATATGATTAGATATACAGGGGGTAGACAAAATAATGTGAACACTATGCTAAATATTACACATTTGTTTATGTTGGGCCTTCTGCCAAGGTATGAACGGTGCGGCGTGTATATGTAGTGCACTTCATGTATATAGTAACCGTTCTAGTTTATATTTCAATATACTACTCGCTTTGTTCTACCAGAGAGAAACCTGAGAGCGGCCACGCCGGCGTTTTACTTGATACCGTTTCAAGAGACTGTTTTGCATGCCTTTACACCCATTTTTACTTTTGGAACTATTTTGCTATGCATCTTCTGACACTACCGATAAAGTCACCACTTTGTGCGTGTCCATGCTACGCCTATTTTTCAGGATTGTGCTGTGAAATTCAAAATTACATTAACATAAATTATCTGCATGATATTTACATCAACTTTTCTCATGTAGACAATGTAAATTTTATAAATTAGATGTCAGAATGCATAGCACAGACATGTACCAAGTGGAAATTTTATCGACAGAGTCAGAAAATGCGTAATAAAATAGTTTCAAAAGTAAGAATGGGAGTAAGAGCGCGTAAAACAGTCTCCCGAAACGGTATCAAGTAAAACGCCGGCGAAGCCGTTCTCAGGTTTCTCTCTGGTTCTACGACGGTGTTAACAATCGGATGGTGAAATGGGCGACCTGTCAGAACTTCGAAAGAGGCCAAATGAGTGCTCGGTTAGCAGGAGCATCTGTGACAAAAACGACTGAACTGTTTAACGTTTCACGAGCGACAGTATCCACGGTGATGACAGTTACACAAAACATGGCAAAACAACATCTGCAAAGAGAAGAAGTGGGCGCAAAACAACGTTAACAGATAGGGACCGCCGAATTTTAAAAAGGATTATGGCCAAGCAACATAAAACTACCGCAGCAAAGATGACAGCAGAACTTAACAGTCACTTGAACAATCCTGTTTCGACAAAGTGCCACGATCATAAAACTTGGACGATTGATGATTTGAAGAATGTAGTATGGTCCGATGAATCATCGTTTACTTTGTTCCCTACAAATAGCCGGGTATATGTATGGAGAACTCCCAAAGAAGCCTACAATTCGGACTGCTCACTCCCCACAGTCAAGTACGGGGGTGGCTCCGTGATGATTTGGGCGGCTATATTATGATATTCCGTTGGCCCGATTATTACCCTCAATGGCCGTATTACTACAAGTGAATATCTCGACATCCTCAACGATGAAGTCTTACTGTGATCAGTATATTGCTGCCAAATACTGCCATATTACAAGACGATAATGCGCCCGTACACACGGCTAAAAAAGTTCAGTCTTAGTTCGAGGAACATCGAAATATTATCAAGCATCTTCCCTGACCAGCACAATCGTCAGGGGGCGTGCAACGGGGGCCATCGGTCCCCTTCCCGCGCCCACCCCGCCGCACAGTGGGGACAAATAAAAATTTACTGTTCAAAAATCGCAATAGACCGTAATTCTTAACCGATTGAGATGATTTTTTTTAAATTAATCGTAAAGAAATTTCCAAAAAAACTGTGGAGTTCGATTTTTGTTATGCGACATTTTCATCTCGCAATTGGACAGTTATCGGAAGAAGCTGCA
>NW_011967070.1:21381-36947 GCF_000949405.1 Vollenhovia emeryi
TTAAAAAAAAATCATCTCAATCGGTTAAAAATTACGGTCTATTGCAATTTTTGAACAGTAAATTTTCATTTGTCCCCACTGTGCGCCGGTAGGAAGCTTCTTGTAACGTTTGTGTCCAATAATGCAGTGTTGAAAAATGCGGTGTCCAAAAATAGTGTCTAATAATGCAGTGTCCAATACTAACGTGTCCAATAGTGCGTGTCCAATCGAGAGGTGTCCACCGATCTTACGCGTGTCCAACTACTGCTATGGTCCAAAACCGAAGATCCGCGTATCGTACCTCTCGTACGATAAGTCAAGCGACTAATATGGCGGTTACGCAAAGAGCCGCGCGCTATTCAAACGGGATTGTTAGCCTTGTTTTACGTTCATAATATATGCAATTGTGATTGTGTGTAAAAGTTTTAATATATAGCCTACAAATAATGTATTTAGTAAGCAAAAATCCGAATGTTACGTTACAATAAATTTATAATTTTATAAAGATTAAATAGGACAATTTTCAAACTTCCTGACATAAAATTTGAGTACTTGCCAATCACGAACCACATAACTGAATCGTCACAAACATGGAACATTAAATTTGACTTACTATAAAAGAATATATATATGTATATATATATTTTTTATGTATAAGACTTAAAGACATCTTTATAAGACGTCATAAGAACGTTTTTTTGACAATGGCAAAGTTCCGGCAGATGGAGGATGCCCTGGAGCCGGTTATGGGAGATGAAGTCTGGATGGCTCTCCCCGGGGACGCCGGTTGGGATCCTGAACCTGAACCGGTGCCGGAAGGAAGCTGCCAGAAGAGTGTTTTACTGCCTCCCCCCCCCGACAATCTTGGGAAGAGAGGGGCAGTGTTATGCCCGTGACTGGACGACGCCCGGTATGTGGCTAGTTGCCACAATACCGGGAAGACGAGTCGTTTGTAAATTATGTTGATCGATTTTGTGTCGGGTTTCGGCGGTTTGAAAACGCAAAACGAGCTGTGTTATTCTTTAAGGGTGCCATTCTAGCGCCTGGAGAAACAACCTAATTTTGACAAGTTTTTATGAGAATAACGAATGGAATATAAAACCAGTTTTAAGGCCTTTATTGTACATACTTTGAAATGTATTCACAAATTTTTTCAATTTAAAAAAATAAAATAGCGGTGTCAGAGCTCAGCAAAGGAAGCCTATTACTTTCCGCGGTCGGAAAGATCTCTCCTCCAATTTTTAACCTCAAAAACCAAAAATTTTTGTATTTTATATAAGATTAGCTCGAGAAGTACGTACAGAAATTAAAAAATACCGTTTTTTGTACAAATGGTACTCGTTTATAAAAAAAGTTTCATTTTTAGGTAAACATTTTTAGGAAAAACTGAAAATTTTTTCAAACGTGCACCATTTGTACAAAAAACGGTATTTTTAACTTTCCGTACGTACTTCTCGAACTAATCTTATATAAAACACAAAAATTTTTGGTTTTTTGTTCCAGGTTAAAAATTGGAGGAGAAATCTGTCCGACCGCAGAAAGTAATAGGTTTTCTTTGCTGAGCTCTGACGCCGCCATTTTATTAAAAAAAAATGGAAAAAATTTGTGAATACATTTCAAAGTATGTGCAATAAAGGCCTTAAAACAAATTTTATATTTCTATCATTATATTCCCACAAAAACTTGTTAAAATTAGGCTGTTTTTCCGGGCGCTAGAGTAATTACCTCTTAAATAAACCACACGTTGAGAATCTAGTATTCGGTGTCTTTTATTTACGCGGCCGCGCGCGAGTGCGAAAGTGCGCGTGTGAGACCTGCGGGATTGCCGCGACCGTCGTCGTTCCGTGCGCGCGGGCGTAATAATATGTATGGACATATTTGATGTATATTTTTATATAATTCTATATATTTATTCATGTTCATACATGAAAATTTCTTCACCGGGCTATGACAATTATTCGAAGAACTGAAAGAACTACGTGCTTCGATGAATTACTGCTCGTCATAAAAAACAGTAAAATGTACATGAATAATAATACTGTTTTTAAAACTAAAATCTTTATTTATAACTTAAAGTTCAATTTACTTTATATACGAGTCACTAGATACTGAAGACGGAGTCAAAGGTCAGACGAGATGTCAAACAGTATATGCTAATCTCACAATTAAGCAAACGGTCGCGCATAGGCTGGATTGCGGCACATATTCGATTTAATTACTGATGAAATCCAATACTTACGGGTTTCACAATGTAATACAACATTGTAAATACCTCCTCGGAGCCAACCAAAATATTAACCGTACGATCCACAGAAAACTTTAAAATGTACGTTGTTAACACGTAAACACGATTACTGATACCGTGACTAGTCAACCATTTTACTGGCCATTGAAATTACAAATAAGATTACAAACATTATGTAATTTTATTTTATAGCCATATTTCTACTTAGTCGAATTATTTAATTCCTATTTATTAATAGTCAAATTCACTTATTCATCAGAATATTGTAAAGTATTGAATTTAAAAATAAAAGAAACGAAAATAAGACAGAAAACTGTAAAAGATACAAACTTTAATTCGTGTTTTTTTTTAAATTAGACTTATATAACTTAAATAACAGCTCACATTGACATTCGGTAATTTCTATTCTTTCGTTGGCTACGCAAAGGTCATAGAATTACAGTCACTAAATTACTGCAGTGAAAATAAGAAATGCATAAGTTACCTAATATGCCGACGGATATATCTTGCAAGAGAGGTTGGATCTTGGTGAAAGCATTTTCTCCTTCGGCGAAATCCGCCGCGATAATCTTTACCTCGATTTTTGGATTTATTAGCAGCATCTCGTCTTTTGTGCGTTCAAGCTTTTCTAGGTTTCTGCTAATTAATATGAGATTCATATTTCTTGCCGCTAACTCTTTAGCGTAAGCTTTACCGATACCATCAGTCGAACCAGTGACAACTAGAATATTTGTAATTATGATTCAAAAATTCATGATCAAAGTTCTCGAGGTTCTCAATCAAAGTTCAAAGATTACAGAGAGAAGAACAAAAGATACGTTTTTCGCGCTTACCGGCCCATTCACCGAATTTTGTTCGCAAATTAATTGTCTCCTTATTGTATATTTGTATAATAATTTCCCATAGAACACGCATAAGTCTCGTAACAGGACCAAGTAGTATCCAAAACGCAATAAAAGTGACTAATACCCAAAATGCTATTGTTGATAGCATTTTCTCTAATTTTGTGCGCACTACTTTGTTGTAATCACCTATAAATTAGACGAATATTTCAGTTAGAAAATACAGAAAATACCTTTCTTATTACTCTTATTTACAAATTCTCGACATATTCTTGTCAGACACGAGACATTTTTTGTTTTTAATTATCCACTTATAATTTTGCAATTACTTTGTTAAATAATATCAAATAATGTTTTTGGAAGATCTTGTGAATGTTTTTGAAATTCGTCACGTAAATACGATGTCACAATGTGAGAAAACATTTGCGGGAATCTCAAGGTTTTAAGATGTGAAAGTATGTTGCCTAATCGCGCCAGATATTTCGGTAATGCAACGAAAGCGTCCTGTTTCTTCTTTTAGTATATCGTCAAAACTGTGTCTTCTCACTTATCTCTTATATTCACGCTCACTTTTATTTGCGCACGTTTGCACAAGCTACCGGCGCGATAGAGAGATGTTCGAAGAACGAAGGCCGAAGCAAGACTAAACGTCATCTCGCTCGGGCGATTGTAAGTACTGAAGGCCAAGTCGAGAAGTCATGGCACTTTCTCCTTTTGCTGAAATTCCCGTGGCTCCATGCACACTTTTTTTATGGTTTTGGGTCAAACAGAAAATTTCAACTCTTGTCATGTATATATATCATACATGTTATTCTATCGAGTTAAGGGTCAGCGGTTATCAAATGTTTGCCGTGTTTGCATTTTTTGCGTCAGTAAAAGTTGCTTTGCGAATGATCAATTCGCAGATGATATGTATGCGAAAAATTATATGGAAGATGACATTTCAGAAAACATCGACATGTAAATATTCTCAACAAGAGAGTTACGAAATTACAAGAGATAAATTCTCAGACATGTACGTAACATTCGCTATAATATATGTTGGGAGAGACCAATTTTTCTTTAATTAACTAATTTCATTTTTAATTCCCTCGATTTACTTTTTTAATACCATATATACTAGACAACACAAGCGCGCGCCATTTGTTCTCACTAAAAATTCGCATGGATGACAGCTGCAAATAACACGACTGAAGTATGTCGTGTCGCACAAGCGAGACAGCCAATTAGCATCTCGGAAAGGTGACAGCAATACTTCGAGCAATACTTTCGACTATCGATTTAACACGCCTTTTTTATATAGGAAGAGGAGAGGAGATAGGAGACTTTGTAAGACTTTGTAATATCTCACATTTTTAAACTATTTGATTTTGGAATACTTTTTTGTGTTCGCTGCACGAGCTCGTTTTATGATTACTTTTACTCGTATTGAAGTTAAAACGCTTTTTCAGACACGCGAATCAGAAGCAATTTAGCTAACGATCCGACATTCATCCATGATTGAGATTGCATGCGAACATGTTGCTGGCCAATGATAAAACTCGTTGACCCTGATTGTGACTTGATATAATCTTTCTTTAAAGAGGCCACTTTTACAAGCATTGCTGACCGCATTTTCCGACCTACAATTCACCGGCAGGAACCAACGAGTAACTACTGCATTTTGCAACTGGTATACAGCTGCATTATTAATTTATGTCATCAATACAGAGATTCACGAAAGTCTGCCAAATATAAAAACTAAAAAATTTTTAATTTTTATATGTAGATACTAGATTTATTTCACATAGGTAATAGAAATATATATAAAAATATTACTATTAAACTTCTCAGATTAATTAAATTAGTTAATAATAAACAAATCAAGTATATACGGATTTCCTCATTTTTTAACTGAGGACTCATTTCAAACTCGATTTCTTCTTACCGAAAATATCAAGTTAGTGTGTTGGACAATAATTAAATTTTAAATTAAAACTCTAGTTAAAATACACTCCATCCGAGGTCAATTAAAGAATTAATTTTGTTCCTCTTTTCAAGGCTCCTGAACACTCTTCGCAGCAATGTGGAATCGTGATGTCAGAGGCGAGAATTCACATATGCCATAAAAAGAGATATTTGAATAACGAACAATCACTTCAAATCGTTTTAGCACTCTGGGTAAAAATATTCGAGAACTATCCTTTTGCTTTGACAGTTAATAAACAGTCGTAGAATGTGAACGTAATATGAATCCTAGTCGCATGACGCCGCGCATGCGCAAGCCTAGTTATGACTGCGATTCTTATTGCGTGCACTTTTTACGGCTATTTATTAAATCATTTTCAAACGTTTTTATAAGTGAAGTGATGTAAAGTGTGTTTTATTTAAAAAGGGCACGTAAGAATTCTCAGCGTGTCGCTTCTCGACTTTTGCTAGTATTACATTTGTCATACGACAAATGTTTCAAGCGTTGGCTGCAGAATAGAAAAGTTCTTGAGTCTCTAGAAATTTGCTATTCTACAGCCCGTCCAACATGCTTGAAAAATTTGTCGTACGACAAATGTAATGCCAGCCTTTGAGGTTACGACTCCACCTGGTCGCGGCGAGTATTCAAGACCCTCAAGTTCAATTCTCCAAAAAGTTTGGTTTACGTTTTGAAGTGCTTACAATAAAAATAACACAATAATGCTTTGACGTTTTCTGAGAGAAAAGTCAACTTAAAATTTTGCTAAACATGAAAATTTGTTACTGAGCGAAGGACCTGTGGTTTTTGATCACCACAACGCTTGTTGATATCTTTATCATGGATAACACAGATAAATTAGCGTTACTATTGCAACATCAAAGGAAATAGGTTTTATGGCACAGAGGCTTTCGTGTAAGTTACGTAACGAAAATTGCGTCATAGCGCGTGTAGTCATTTCGTGCAGAAGAAAATCATTTGAAGAAAATCTCGTGTGTGACATAAAAGTGAAAGTAAGGTAAGTGAACTATGAGATGGAACTGTCGGTGGCAATCAGGAAAGGTGTAAAGTGTAAGTAAACAAGTAAAACGACGCGCAATATTCAATTCGGTTAAAGGCCAAGGAAATCATAGTTTGTCTTGCTCCGCTGGAAGAAATTTTAGGCTGAATGGCTCGCTATGATTAAAATCATCTGCAATCTGGTGGTTTTTCTCGTGGTTCGCCACGTAGACAAGGCGGTTCGCTCGCTCGCACCAGCTCATCAATTGTCCATTCATTTGATTTTACATCACGTGATCTTTGGTTTCAACAAATATACACGCACGGGTTTCGCTGAAAGTGGGGAAGTCCGTGGACATGAATCCGGGGGTCAGAAGAGGACGGACTGATCCGGGGCGACCGAAAAGGGAACGAGAACGAAAGAGCGGAGAGGCGCGCGCAGCGTCTCTTTCACTTCGCACACCGACACATCATCGTTTCGTTTCCGAGAGCCTTCCAGGCGACCTAACGCGATTGCCGGCTGCTACGGCGATCGGCTGCTTGACCACTCGTGTTCTCCTTACGGTGCACGGTGTCCGTCGACGAGTTTCTCGTCGAGCGTGCAGCCAGCTCGTTGTACTTCCCGCACGGGGTTTCGGAAAAGTGAAACGGAAGTGTTATTCGTGCAGAATTCGTGGGCAGAAGGGATTTTTCAGCGGATCGATTTATCGGTGTGTCCCTGGAAGGCCAAGGTCTTCAAGAAGCTCTGCGAACGTCGGTGCGCTTGACCGTGCGCTCCAAAGGATTCGCCGAGTCGCGGAGCACGTTGTTTCGATTTTAAACACGCCTTGCCTGTTTGCCGGACCACAAGGTGAGTCCTTCAGTGGTCACGACTACAGAAGAAACGTCGGATCTATTTAATCTCTTTGCAAACTTATAATTTGTTGTTAAAAAACTGATGATAAAAAACTAATGATACGTGTGAAAATAATTGCGAAGGAGCGGTTGTGGACTGATTGCAATTGCTCATTACTCGGGGCAAAGTCAGCTTGTGACAGCAAATTGATCACGATACGTCGAGGAATGTTCATGCATTTTGCAAATTGTTAATTACCCTTAATAAATTCGCGGAGCACGTTTCGTTGCGACAATTCGAATATTTATTAATAATAATCACATTCAATGGTTTCGCCTAACTGATTTGGGTTAAAGGTATCATTAATACGCGCAGACGCGCTGTCATTTTAATTAAAATTCTTGTCGCGCAATGCGACACGTGAAGCATAAAATTTTGGAGAGTGATTATTCCTCGGAGTATTTTTAAATCGCAAAAAATGCGGCGGAATGTCGCATGGTTTTCTCGTCATTACTGTTTCATAATTGATTAACTCGATTTACTTGCTGATTAATCTCCAACCTCTGATTCGATTTCAACATATCCGCGTTACGCTCGATTTTATGCACGTGTCTGGTATATGCTTTGGAAATATCAATCAAGCAATATCACAATTACGCTTTTAATCTTACGTTTGGTTGCGCTTGTTATGTCTTATAGATGATGTTCGACGTGTCATAATACAATTACACTATGTTGCTATTTTTGGATTTCACACACGGCAAAAAGAATAATGTTGTATTAACACGATCAGTATAATTGAAATAAAATCGTTGAAACGACATCAGTATTAATAAACGAAAAACATCAGATTGTTGTCTTAATAATCTGGATATTTAGTTCAATGCTTAAAATTAAAATTTATAGCAAATGTTTGTAGCAGCCCGTGACGTTAACGTTTAATTCAAACAACTTCATTTTGCTTAATTCAACAGCATTTTTTTCCCGTGCACACAGTAGCACAGTGCATTGGCTAAACATTGGCCCAATACAAGCAAATATTGGGCCAATGCACTGTGTTACTACCCAGTGAGAAATGTTTCGTCGATCGACGTCGAAATGATGTCGAATCGACGTCAATTCGACGGGGTCGATGTCGATTCGACGTCGATCGACGAATCATTTCTCACTGGGTAGGGAGTCGTTTGTGACAATCGTTTTTGTTTTAAAAGGATGAAACAGCCCCGATAGGAAAATGTGTCAAATATTGTGTAATCACTGCATAATCCAAAAGGAAGGAATTTCACAATGATTACATTAAGGTAATTCACCAAAACGCAGCGGTTTTGTAGGAATAAAATTTCTAAATGGTATTAGATTTGCAAAAAAATTGATAATTTTCATTTATAGGATAAATAATCATGCACAATTATTTCGACGTTTAGAAGCAAAATTGCCCAGCAACACAGTTACGTGTAATAAACGTTTAAAAAAGGTCTAGCGTGGGATGTGTTTACCGCTGGGTCTGTTTTATCTCGTGAATTTTACTTACGAGTATGAGACGCCTCGTAGCGGCAGCTCCTCGTAACACGACAGCAATTTAATTGCGCAAATATTCTGCCAAGGTGATTCGCCAAAACGTTGTTTTGCTGATGTACCTCGTATTTGGAAATATATTGTGCAAATATTTATCAATATTTGGATGGAAGGTCTCTATTTCTGCATGTTTTTCAAATATGTACGCATAATTCCAGCATTCCAAGTTTCATCCAGATTTTGTCACATAATTTGCTAAATATTTTTCGATCGGGGAGACTAATCTGAAATTATATATGAATATGAATAATTATATGAACAATTGTATACATTTATACTTGTATATAATTATTATATAGTAAGTCGTGTAAAATTATATCTAATTATATAACGAATACATGATTACATATATTTCTATTTAATTTTATACAATAGTTATATATTACTAAATATGTAAAGTTTTAACAGGAAATAAAAAGAAATTATTTAAATTAATATGAAAACATATAGATTTTGTTTTTTTTGTAAAAGTGCTGAAATATGGAATCCTTGTATAAACAGATAAAACTCGTAAAAAGACTTAACAATCTTATTTATAAAGATGTGAGCGTAATTAAAAAATTTTTTAGAAACATGAAATATATTTTATCGACAAAAACCACATACATATGCATCTTTTTTCGCATCAGACTACACCTCATTTCACAATACCATAGACACATTAAACAACGAATCTACAATATTTTATTTCTTCAAAACACGAACTTCACAAAATATAGAGTTAAAGTAGGACTCTTAATAAAACTAAACAACACATAAGAAACGGCATGCGGCTCTAAGGCGAGATGTATGTAGGTAGCCTACACTTGTAATTTATTAAAATGTGAATTCATGTACCGTTTCTTTTCACCTTTGTCCTGCGCGCCGGTTTCACAAAATATACACTCCGCATTCCGGAACACAAAATAAACATACAAAAAGACTCCTATATTTTAAACAATATACTTTTAATCTTACTTTTAAATTTATCCTACATTTTCTGTCACGTACGGACAAGAATCTTACAATTTTTCTAGAATTTTCTTCCCACTAAGACTCTTTCAAACATTTACATATAATACTTACTTACTTACTTACTTCGACGCACTACTTAAGACATTCACTACTTAACATTTAACTAAAAATTCGACATTCAGTTAATATTTCACTCTTCAAACGACAGCATGTTCAGGTTAAACACTTATTGTTAGAAAATTTTAAGTTCCGACACCGTACTCTTTACACTTACAAAATCCTGTCCAGACTTAGAAATTAACAACCATCGTGTAACTTGAAAGATACAAATAAAAGGTAAAAACTGTAAGAAATCTTCCATATATTAATACGATTTCCTTCGTGATCCTGTCCTTCTCTAGTCGCTGCCGAGAAGCGTAGCGAACGGAATTTCTGACTCTCTCTCTTTCTCTCTCTCAAAGAATAACCAGCACAAGTCCCCTCCTACTCAATTTATAAGGACATTCCGAAGTCAGATCTTCACCGCGAAGTTTACAAAATGCGCTATCTTTCCGGGCAAGAATAAAATCTATCATCTTTACTATTTTCATCATTAGTAATTTTCATGCAATCGAGTCCGATCCTCGGCAAGGCACTTAAATGTATTGATTGAAAAACGGACGTAACGAATACTCTTGTCAAATCGTGACATTTATAATCTTAAATTGTATAGAAATCCGATAGAAATGTAATTTGAGACTTTTTTACTTCAATTTACAGCAAATTGAAAAGAGAATTAAACTTAGAAGAATTCTAAAGAAATATAACATAAAAATGACCAAATTATGTTAGTTGGTACTTACATATTTTACAAAAGAAGGAAGATTACAACTCCAGAAACTTTTGTGTATATTTTGCTGACAAAACCTCACGAATAAGTGAGCAGGGAAAAATGGTCAGCGGCGCCAATCGAAAAACATTGTGTAAGAGATAAATGGTTAAAATGATATCACTGGTTTGGGTTGTACTATCTATATTAAAAGCATGTTCTATGTATATTCGGACCAGATCGTCTATCTGAAAAAGATAAAAAGTATCATTCGTTGCTTCGAGAATAAAGAGTGCTGCATTTTCATGACTTTTACAACTATACGTAAAAAGAAGACATTGTCCGCGTTGTGATACGATTGCACTTGTGTTACGACCGTAACATTGGCCTAGAAAGTTACATTGCGGTCCCATTGTCTGCGTCAAAGGAAAGAAAATATAATGAGCGAATAATAGACAAGGATACAAAAGAACGCACGAAGGTCGAGAGAAAGAAGAATCGATATTTTACAATGCCTATAATTACTTGATAATTAGTTGACAACGAAAAGAACTTGCTCGACTTTGCTCGTAGAAACATATTATAATATAATCATACTAGTACTTCGTAATATATCTTGTCAATTGCGTAAAACAACCTGTAAAACTGGTTTGAGAAGACTGTTATGAAGGACGTCGACTCTCGTTGATATTTTTTAGTTCTTTTGTTCCAAATAAATTGGCTGCGTTCGGCAGGAAAAGCTGCTTTGCAACTGTTGTAAAATTCGTGAATCTGATTGGTGTGTCCTCTCAATCTTGTGTGAATTTTAGAGCATACGCCAATCAGATTCATGAATTTTACAACAGTTGCAAAGCAGCTTTTTCTGCCGAACGTAGCCATTGTATTTTTATGATTGCATTGAAAGCGCCATCTACTATATTGCTAACGATTAGTAAGTATATGTCTGTTCATGCGCCTGTTTACTTCGTTTACAATTTCATTTAGAACCTTTCCTTGTTTTTTAATGAATAGTAATAAATAAATCACGTTAACATTATTCTTACTTTGCTCTTATGCCATTAATACATTCCGAGATGTGTCGTTTTATTACGTTGTAATTCTTTATCGATATTATCTCACACATTCATCGTAATGTAAATCGATAATCTAATCGTAACTGGTTTACTGTCGCACATAGTTTATTTATCTATCTAATCGAAAGTAGCACAAGATAATATAGCGTTTAGTGTATAGAATCGTCATTGCGGTCTCGCAATGGCGTTCTATTATGGAACGGAAAACTCTGTAAAAAAAAGGGGGTCGTCTTTCGTTTTATTTTTGCAGATTCAGAGTTTTACAGACTGCACGGTATTTCGCAAGAGAGTCCAATGCTCGCGGCGAGTAAAGGGAAACGATGACAAGATGTCGAATGTGGAGGATAATTTTGTTCGTTACTATTTGGAGAGCGAGCGTAAACGCAAACACGAACGGCGCGCAAATCTATTCAAATGACGAAGACAAGAAACCGCTCGAGCCGAACAAATATATTTATTCCTGGACAGGGCCAAACGCGTTGGCCAGGTCGGCCTTGGTGGAGAGACAAGAAAGGCTGCAATATAATTGCGAGCTTGAAAGTAGCGAGGTCGATATCGCCGAGTTAAACCCAGAATCATTCAGAAATATCCTCGTGGACGATTTGCACGAATTGCTCTATTGCTACGTACCAAAGGTATCAAAGTTCATCGTCTTATCAATGAGATAATCAGAAAGTACTGAGTTTTTGTGTTGGGCGTTTTAAGGATTTCACTCTTTCAGGTGGCTTGCACAAATTGGAAGCGCGTGTTAATGATCGCGGCCGGGAAGTGGCCCGGTAACGATCCTTTAGAAATACCAGCCGACCAGGCTCATTCCCCCGGTACTTTCCAGCGATTGAATAATTACACTCTGTCCGAGATAGAGAAGAAATTGGCGACGTACGACAAGCTAATCGTCGTGCGACATCCCTTGGAGAGACTTCTATCGGCTTATCGAAATAAATTGGAGACCAAACATGAGAAAAGTGCAAGATACTTCCAAACGCGTTTCGGCAAAAAAATTGTCAAGGTAAAGAACGAGTCTTCTTAAAAGGATCCTTCGGCCATCTTTTTTTACCGACACAGTCAAATAAAGTTTTTGCGCTTGTAATTCCTTTTATTAGCTTTTATGCACAAAATAATACCAGGATAAATTGCGGACCGCATAGCAGAACATTTTTATACTTAAAACATTCAGTTCAGATGTCTAATAAAAAAGATATTGGTATCTGAAATTTTCAATTCGTAGCTCTAACTAAATTTGAAATTGACTTTATAAAATTGCAAAATTCTTCCACACGATTAAAGTACACATAAAGACTAATCCAGTAACAGTCATCTTTATATTAAAAAAAAAACGAAAAGAAATAAAAACTATTACTTTATAAATGATTGAGGTTATAAGGTAGCAATTGCTAAAGTGAGTTTTAATTTCCCTTTGTCTTTTTTTATATAAAGATGACTGTTTCTGGGTTTGTCTTTATGCGTACTTTAATCGTGTGGAAGAATTTTGCAATTTTATAAAGTCAATTTCAAATTTAGTTAGAGCTACGAATTGAAAATTTCAAATGCCAATACCTTTTTTATTAGACTTCTGAACTGAATGTTTTAAGTATAAAAATGTTCTGCTATGCGGCCCGCAACTTATCCTGATATTATTTTGTTCATAAAAGCTAATGAAAAGAATTACAAGCAAAACTATATTTGACTGTGTCGTTAAAAAAGATGGCTGACGGATCCCTAGCAATTACCGACTCGGATAGGATTGGGATTGACGATTGTCCTCTAGCCAACGAGAGTCGACTAAGTCGCTGGCTGCTTTGCTCTCATTGGCTAGAAGACAATCGCCAATCAGACTAGCAATTGTCGACGCGAATTGGATTGGGATTGGCGATTGGCGATTGTCCTCTAGCCAATGAGAGTCGATTAAATCACTGGCTGCTTTGCTCTCATTGGCTAGAAAACAATCGCCAATCCCAATCCAATCCGCGTCGACAATTGCTAATCTGATTCGGCGTTTAGGTATCGTTTGTAATTCTTTAATCTTCATTTCGATTGTATACTATTCATCATGTAATATATTTACGGATTAGTTTATGATCTCACATTGCGATCTCATCTCGGATATGACAGTTTGAAATAAGTGGACAGCGTCAATAAATGACCGTTTCGATTAAACTCTTTTTCTTTCTATCGAGTTGTTTTATAGTTACATTGCCGACTTATGCGTCTACACATAAATAAGAAAGTATTTATTTGTCCAAGCGTCATAGAGTCTCGTTTCTTTTCAATAATTGGATCAAATTTAGAAGTACCGTATAATTGCGCACTTCTCGGAATATGATTACGATTAATTCCGCAAGTTGTCCCACTTTTATCGCAATAACCGTTAATGACAAGTTCCGTATGCAAATGGAGATGAATAGCCTAACGTTGAGGAACATCGAGTCACAAGTGGCGACATTTTTACAGAAATACAGGCCGAACGCGACTGAGGAGTCTTTAAGAAACGGCGACGACGTGACGTTCCGCGAGTTCGTCGATTTCATCACCGATGACACCGAGAATGGGACTCGGAACGAACATTGGAGACCGATATACGATTTGTGCCAACCGTGCACAGTTAATTACAATCTCGTAAGCAAGTACGAGAGCTTGGTTGAAGATGCCACGGAAGTTCTCGAACGGATAGGCGTCACATCTGTGAAGTGAGTGCACGCACTTACAATAAAGGCCTCTGTGCCCGCGATGCTTGGACCAAGCTCTAGCATCGTAGACACGGGGCCTTCACACTTGCGATAACACGATGACAATTTTAATAGATGTTTACATATACATTTGCGAAACATTTTGTTAAATATAATTGTGCAGTTTTCCAGCTGGACCACCGAGCAACGAGCCGACGTCGAGAAAGCTGGACAGATATTACTCTACTCTGAGCTACAAACAACTTCGTAAGCTGGCAGATCTGTATAAATTAGATTTAAGGCTGTTCGACTACTCGTTGGAGGACGTGCTGGGATTTTCCTTGGCTTAAGCTCGTTAATGTTCACGTAAACAGAAGTAAATGTAATGTGTGATACGAGTCAACTGTCAAACAAGTCTTACGTGTACTAATGACCTAACGCGCTGGTCCACGCGTTGGAACGAATAATTATTATTGCATTATGTAAATGCAATAATACAGGAAACGTTCTAAAACCTCTAAGTCGAACGACGAACTTTCTCAGCTATTTATTTAACTTTGTATAGGCACAGCCTCGTACTACCTCAGGTTAAGTAACGTACAGAATTAAGAAAAAATCAAAACTTACTGGTACGTGAAAATATGTATATATTGTTTTGATCTATTGAGGTGTATTTATTATTAAACCATGGCGATATTAGCATCATCAGCATGAACAAGAAATCAAAACTAGGATGTACAGCAGATGTTTTCAAATATAGATATTAAATATACAAATGTAAATACACGGTTAAGGGGATGCTGGAGTCGTTCTGTTTTACCGACATTTTTTATATAAGGATATCTTTTAATTGGCTTTACAGAATTGCAAATTCTTGTACACGATTAAAGTTCGCACAAAAATAAAAGTCAGCCTACTCGACTTTATATAAAAAACGAAAAAAAACTAAATATTCCATTAATTTTTGGCATGTAGAGCTGTCACATGACGATAATATTTGCTTAATACAAAAGTTCTATAGTTTATATCTGCAAAATGAGACCGGAGTGACCTAGAGACAACATGCAAGAACAATATTGTGTAATTGGAACTAAGATTAAAAGTCTAGAAAAAAAGATAGGTTTAAATAAAAGTTAATAAATGCAAATACAGCAGCTGTAGAATGATAAGTAGAGCAGTATTGTGTGTAGTAATAGATGCCGGATTTTGTGTATTGGCATCTATTCGATCCGGCATCTATTACTACACGCAATACTGCTCTACTTATCATTCTACAGCTGTATTTGCATTTATTAACTTTTATTTAAACCTATCTTTTTTTCTAGACTTTTAATCTTAGTTCCAATTACACAATATTGTTCTTGCATGTTGTCTCTAGGTCACTCCGGTCTCATTTTGCAGATATAAACTATAGAACTTTTGTATTAAGCAAATATTATCGTCATGTGACAGCACTACATGCCAAAAATTAATGGAATATTTCGTTTTTTTTCGTTTTTTATATGAAGTCAAGTAGGCTGACTTTTATTTTTGTGCGCACTTTAATCGTGTACAAGAATTTGCAATTCTGTAAAGCCAATTAAAAGATATCCTTATATAAAAAATGTCGGTAAAACAAAACGACTCCAGCATCCCCTTCAGATAT